>NW_027121736.1:0-8393 GCF_030686945.1 Centruroides vittatus
AATATGTTATTTAATAATTGAAAAAATTCTTGTTTCTATTTGAAAAAAGTTGATGTAACTATATATATCATTGTGTAATAGAAATTCAACTATAGCAATAAACTATTAGTACAATGCAAATTCTTGTTTAAAAAATAGAAAATGAAGAAGTAATGTTTTATTTTAAATCACTTATTGTATTTTTAAATAATAAATATTCCTTCTTTAACACAAATTTAGGATCACAGACATGATTATTTAAATATTTCTAGGTTTAATTTGAAATTTATAAAAATTGTGAAAAGAAGGTACCGACTAAAACACGGTTTTGTGTATTACAAATTTATATTTGTATAAATATTCTTTTATAAATAGTTTGATTATTTAAAAAATTATTTCTAATTATTGAAATTTTATAAATCGTGAAAAGAAGGTCGATAAAGGGAAAAAGATTTAACTGAAAAATCGAATGTATTATTTAAAACTTTCCTTTATATCTTGAAGAAGTGGATTAATTAGTAACCACCTGAAATAAAGACGAACAAATTTGGATGACGTAAATGTCTGTCTATGAAGACAATCAATTGCCTATATAATCAATCTAGTTTTGGTTTGAATTCCGGAAACTGATTGAATCTTAATTATAGGACTTGATGACTGATGTGATGTCTGATCTTAATAGAAACTTTCTTATGAAACTCTTACGATTCTTGTTAAGTATATTATTTCCTGTCTTTCATACTATTCATACAATAGATACTGTACATTCGATCGTAGCATCAAGTAATCAGCTTCTTATCAAATAAGCAGAACAGATTGCTATGCTTGTTGATTCTTATCCCTCAGAAACCTTATATGCAGAATATATACAAATGACAATTTATTTCAAAATAAGTTTGCAACTTGTATTTAATAATAACACAATATTAAAGATTTAATATAAATGATGATTTTAAACATTTAATATTGTTAACATATAAGAGTTAACTTGTTGGGAAAACTTTCAATAACTAATAATGACATAAAGCTAGTAAAAAGGTATTCAATTAAGAAACTACTTCATTTCTATTGATAAAATATATTACATTATGATTAAAATTCATTTTAAAGTTTAATTAATACATAAATATAAAATGAGAAAATGAAAACTTGAGAATACTAATATATCCTCGTAATTTCAGCTTCATCAATTATATGAAATGAGAAATAAATATCATTCTTTCGGCGCTGTTCGTATATCTGTTTCCTGGATAACGAGAGTTAATAAAATAGTTTATATGACACAGGCTATAAAAGCTGATATAACACAATAAACCATCCAGGATTGTTATCTATGAAACAACGATATAAATAAGTTAGTATATTTTTTGCTTTTTATCACATATATTTTGAAACCACTTAAATTTTCTTTTATTTAAAATCAATGTTCCTTTCAAGAAGAAATCATACAATGCAATGTTGACTTTACATATACAGTAGGCAATATTTAATACATATATTTTAAATAAATTTTTATAAAAATAAATATTGATATGGCAACTTGGCCTGCAATGACACACCCTAAGAAAAATGTAAAAACAAAATATTTTCTTTGATAACATGCTTAGTGATTTTGGTATATAATATCACACTGAATAACACAAGTAATACTAATAACAAAAACTGAAAACTTCAGACTCTTTTTTAAGTAACAGGTGTTTACAACTGTAATTTAAATAATCTAAATTATTAAATTACCTTAAAGTCACAATTATTCAGTATCATTACATAAAATATTAGCCTGTAACTTGAACATTTAGTCATGCATGTAACTTATTGTATTCTTCAAGAATAATAATAAGCTATAACATAATATAACTTTTAGAGATGGAGAAATAGTTTGTTGCTATTTATGAAGATTACTTATATTTGAAAGTATTACTTCTTGAATTATTTATGAATTAAGTCTACGATGATAAAAACTTGCTTAGCATACTTATAATATGTTATATAATACTTTATTGTAGAGAAAAATGTTTTTTTTTTTTTTTTTTTTTTTTTTTGATTTCTTTTTCTTTTAGCGAAAGACTCTTTCTGATGTCAGAACTTTATAATGATCACCATTGCAACCTTCAGGGCAGCATAGAATGTATTTTGTAGCGTTTTTCAAATGTAGCCAGTTTACCGTTTTACCCGCGTTTGTTGTTTTTGTCTAGGTTTCTCTGTAATTAAAATAAATAAATAAATATTACTAAGACAAAACAAATATAAAATCTTAATATATAAAAATAATCTATCCAAAATGACTCAAGAAGTGAACAAAGAACTTAGTTACGAAATGCTGTATAATTAACAAGATAAATAATTCTCTGCGTTTAATACTATAAAATATGTTGTAAAAGTAGTTTTTCATTTTAAACATAAATAATTAATGGATTAAGTATTGAATTGCATAAAAAAACATTAAAACTGAAAAGCATTAAATTAATACATTAAATGTGATATTCAAGAATTAAGACAAGGAAAAGATGTTATATAGTATGAACACGAGTGCCTCGAGAAAAAATAATAAATAAAAACTAATTATGATAGTTCTCAAATTTGCCTTGCCCCATTAGTTTTATTTATTTTTATTTCGTATTTAATATTCCATAATAATTAAAAAGGTTCTTCATAGTCAAGAATATGTTTATTGTATTAACCAATATATTTCTTCATTTTAAATATATTCAAGCAATTTGATCAGTTGGTAATTACATTATTTTTCTTATGTCTCGCTTGAAAAGCATTCTTGTTTCTTAAAAATTAATGCTTAATTGATATTATAGAGTAAATAATTTATGTAATTAACTTTTGTATTTCATTAATGACTGCATATTTTTATTTATAATGAAATATACAGTACAATTAACCTGACTTAAATATATATATAATTATTAAGGAATATCCTATTGCATCTTAGGAAGTGAATGGAGAAACTAATATTTTTAGGTAGAATAAGAAATAGAAATAGAGAAATAACGTATACTTCTGTTTATATTTATTTCTCTTATAACAAAAATATACAAGTAAACCTGTTGCTTAATTAATTTCCTTTCCTAAGATAAAAAAAAAATTAAATGATCCTTTTTGAATTACGAGGGCATTTCATGTTGTATCTAAATGTGTAAATATGTCACATGTAGAACATCAATCGATTTTCTCCTCACTGAATATAAAATTGATAACACTACGTATGGGGTTACTATTATTTTGCCTCAAGAGAGGAAAGATTTATTCTAAGATCAGGACGGGATAACAATTGACTAAAAATTTATTGAGTCATCAAGCTAACAAAAGTCTATCTTCACACATTCACTCACACCCATACACAATATATATGTGTTTCTGTATGATACAGAATCAAAACCGGTTCTGATAGGTGTGCAGTGCGTGAGTGCACGCAGGCGGCCAAATTAATAGGGCGGCCAATAGTGTAATTTACAATATAATTTAATATTATTTCAATCTAGTGGTCGGCGATGAAACAGATTGATGTTTGCATGAAAATTGATGATATAAAATTAATATAGCTGTGCAGTTAATGCATATAAGTAATGCTGAAGAATGTTAATTGTTTTTTATTAGAAAACGTAAAAGTGCAAGCAACAGCTGATGAGGAGTTTATCCATTTAACAAGAGAAAAATTCATCAGTGGGAATTCCATAACACTACGATTGTTTCTGGTTTAAAACCACGTAAAAAGTTCATAAACTTGAATTTCGTAAACTTTTAAAGTTTGCAAACTCCAAGCTTTATTTATGTTAATGTCTTATGATTAAGTTTAAGATTACACTTACTTAACCCATTGTGAATAGTTGCATTAAATAACATAAATACAAGGTTTTATGTTTATGCTTAATTTTCTTTGTGAATGGGTCATTAATCTGCATCGTTAATCTTAAAGCGTTAATTACAGTATTGTGTTAATTGTTGACGGAACCAAAAGAATATTAAATATAGAAAGAAATGCGCACGAACGTTATTAATTTAAATATTTATATTTAAATTAATTTTTATACACACGTACGTATATATAGTATTTATATACTAAATAAGAATAATTTCTTTAAATTTAATCAATCAATCAATTATTTATTGTATGAACTAGTTCGTTACAAGGGATAATTTACTACAAAAACAAAATCAGTAGTAATATAATATTTAACAAGTTAATAATTTAGTACAAAATATTACAAAGAAAATATCGAGTAATAATCAGTTTTTGAGAAGCGCGATATATTAATGATATCTTTCCAAGCCTTAAACCTTGTTAAATACTTGTCCCTACTATCTCTATTTTTACACAATGAAGAAACACGTTTCCAAGTTTCATATGCTTGCATAGTACAGTTACTGCATATTTTTTCAGGATCTATTGTTAGTCTGCTATTATACGTTAAGATATAATTTTGACCACATCTCAAATGAAGGATTAATCGTTTAATATAATAATTCATGTCTATAAGCAAATAATCTTTACACATGAACGTCGTTTTAATGCTGTAATATAACTGAAAGTGCTTATTCTTTTCTAAGTGTAAGGTATGGAATCGCCAAGACGCGCGATTCCCACCTGTTTGTTATAACGAACTGTCATAACGAAAAGTCGTTAGGATCGGCCGGTAGAAACGACCGTTAGGAACTTCCGTGGGAAGAACCGTTAAGTTTCAAATCGGCGACCATCGGACGATTGGCCGGCGGGAAGTGACCGTTGGCGGCCGTTGCGGGAACATTCAAATTTGATTGGAGCAGGGTTCGAACACCGTCGACTATTTAAGTTCGTATCGCGATCGGCTGGGATGGTGTGATCGTATCGGAGGTGATCGGATCGGATCGGATCAAGGGAGATCGTCGTTATCGAGGTGCTAACTAACTCTCTCGTTGGAAGTTACGTGTTTGTGTACGAACTTGTTCCTGACTCGGAGGTTTTGTTAATTACAAGTCTGTTTGTTCGTAAGGAGTTCTTTCGACGAATTTGTACGGGAATAGTCGGTTGTCGTTGGATTATTGGTTGTGCATAATTAATTGTAACTCTAATTTGGATTATTTTGTACATTTACTGTAAATATAAAATTTGTGTTTTTCGTCAAACCGACTGAGTGGTTATTTTGAACATTACTGGCGCAGTCTCGACAGGATATTTTGGATACTTTGGATTACGTTGGATTATCCTGGATTATACTCCAAAGAATCGGAAGAACTGAGCTACGACAGAGAAGCAGACGTACAGAGCATCACCAGCAATTAGACCCAGGTAAATTTTTTGTTTCTCGCTAGCACACAGAGATGCCTAGACGCGCGAAATCGCGGCAGCTAGATGCTAGGGACTGGGAGGATGACGAGCCGAGTTCATCGCGCAGGACAAGCGGGTCGGGAGACGACCTCGAAGCGCTTAAGATACAGCTCGAGATCGAGAGAATCAGGTCCGAGGCAGAGACAAAAAGAGCGGAAATCGAGGCGGCAAGCAAAGAGAGAATCGCGGAAACCGAGGCAGAGACAAAAAGAGCGGAAATCGAGGCAACAAGCAAAGAGAGAATCGCAGAAATACAGTTAGAACGGGAAAGGTTAGCACAGGGGTCCCGGAATAGTGAGGACGGTCTCGGCAAAGCGAGTTTTGACGATTACGCCCGTAGAGTAAGGGGGGCTCTACCAAAGATGCCGGAGGAAGAAGAAGCAGTACCTTCATGGTTCCGCTTGGTAGAGGTAATCTTAGAGACTTACGAGGTTCCGGCAGAAGCACAGGGGCAGATAGTGATGGGCGCATTGTCCGAAAAGTGTAGAGCGTCGCTGGCTAGATTGTCAGCGGAGAAAATTAAACATTACCCTTCCCTGAAGGAATTTGTCCTTGAGGAGCTGAGGCTCTCCCCCGCGGAATACTTAAAGGGGTTTAGGCGGGCAGCGCGCTTCCCAGAAGAAACGTGGCCGCAGTTTGCGTCGCGCTGAGGGATTTATACGGTTACTACGTAGACAGTAGGGAGGTGCGGACGGTAGAGGACCTGGTAGAATTGACTGTGGCAGACGCACCTAAAGACGCTATTGTCCCCGAGGCGAGGAAATACGTCATACTGCAAGAAGGGAACGGGTGGAGCAAACCCGCGTTCTAGCTAAGCATATAGAGAAATTTGCAGAAGCGACGGGCGGCGAACTAACGTTAGACAGGGAATCTGGACGGCAGCGGGAACAACAGGGGAAACCGTCAAGGGAATCGAAGCCCGTGACAAGGGCGCGCCCGAGCAACACACGAGGATTAGTTGTCACGTTTGCGGTAAAATGGGGCACTGGAGGAGGGACTGCCCCAAGCGGAAGCGGTCCAGCGAGCCGGACCGGGCGAGGTTGGCACCTGCAAACGAGCCATCCCGACCGAACGAACGTTTAGTGGCAAGAGTGACAACGTACGACCAACCGGAAGCCGACGATTCGCTACGCAGAGTTAAGTTGGCCTGTGGCGGAAGTTGTTTGTCAGCTATAGTCGACTCGGGAGCCGAAATTTCAGTTTTGAGGAAGTCAAGGGTACCAGCGGTGACTGAAACGAGGGGGAAGACACGGTTAGTGGGAGCCTTCGGTCACCAGGTAGAGGCAGGCTTAGCGTCAGTGCCGCTTGGATTGTGGGAGGAAGGACGCGAAGAAACGCCAGGATCGGCACGGGTGACGTGTGCGATCACCAATAGGTTAGGGAAAGCGACAGACGCTCTCTTAACGGAAAGGGACTTCCGAGCGCTGGTAGAAGCGAGAGAGAAAGCGGATTCCGAGGCAAGAAAAAGGGAATTAGCTGAGGAGCAGAGTATATTAAGTGCGGTAGCGGGGATGTTCGTGGAAGCGAGCGAGGGGGTTAAACGAGAGCCGCCCGACGACAAAAACCGGGGGATGGTCATAGGACCGCTTGACCAGACACAAGAGCGGCAGCGCACGGCCCAGTGTGAGCGGAGGGCGCAGTCTGAGCAAAATAAAGCAGGGGACGCGACTCCTATTGCGAGGAGATATTCCGGTAGCGAATCGGATAGCCGAAGCGAACGACCCGCCGCGAACAGGAAACTGGAGGGCGAGGACGCTGATGAAGGGAGGCCGGGAGTCAGAGCAGTAAAGAATGGGGTAGCTGGGACGCCTCAGGGTCAAAATTGTGGCGTCGGGGAAATAATCGACTTGGGAGATATCGGCCGGGAACCCGCGACTCAGTTGGCGCAACATGCCGATGACCAAAGACGAGCGATCGGGGAAACTAGCGAACCGCTGCTAGGGTTACCGAATTCGACACGGGATGAGCCTCTGGATGCTACGAAGGAGTGTCATTCCGTGGACGACTTGGCCGGATTGATTGGGCAACAGGCGAACGTGATCTTGGCGACCGTCACTCGGGTTCAAAGAAAACACAGCGGTGAAGAGACCCGGAGGTCTCGGGCCACGGCGGGCGCGGCCAGTGGCCAATCGGAACCACCCACACACGTGCTAAGTCCGGAGGGAGGCATATCGCCGGTCCGGAAAACGACGGACAACGGTCACAACCGAGCTCGCGGTAAGAAACCCAAATTCCGTGAGAAGGGCCGAGCGACATCTGGTGACCAACAAAACCGGATGACGCGCCGAAGGCGACGGGGACGACCTCCTCGTAGGGGGACCCGCGCGGATAGGTCTCGGGGATCCAAGGGGTCCTACACTATCGCGAGGCATCTCTGTGCGCGGGTTATAGCGAGTTTGCCCGGTTGTACCGGAGGTAAGGGTCAGTCCGCACCAACGGACATGTGTAAAATTGCTGAGTGTTGTTGGATCAAACAGGCTTGGGCTAAGCTCAGTTTGATCCTTGGCCGCGGAGGTGTAAGGTATGGAATCGCCAAGACGCGCGATTCCCACCTGTTTGTTATAACGAACTGTCATAACGGAAAAGTCGTTAGGATCGGCCGGTAGAAACGACCGTTAGGAACTTCCGTGGGAAGAACCGTTAAGTTTCAAATCGTCGACCATCGGACGATTGGCCGGCGGGAAGTGACCGTTGGCGGCCGTTGCGGGAACATTCAAATTTGATTGGAGCAGGGTTCGAACGCCGTCGACTATTTAAGCTCGGATCGAGCTATCGCGATCGGCTGGGATGTGTGATCGTATCGGAGGTGATCGGATCGGATCGGATCAAGGGAGATCGTCGTTATCGAGGTGCTAACTAACTCTCTCGTTGGAAGTTACGTGTTTGTGTACGAACTTGTTCCTGACTCGGAGGTTTTGTTAATTACAAGTCTGTTTGTTCGTAAGGAGTTCTTTCGACGAATTTGTACGGGAATAGTCGGTTGTCGTTGGATTATTGTTTGTGCATAATTAATTGTAACTCTAATTTGGATTATTTTGTACATTTACTGTAAATATAAAATTTGTGTTTTTCGTCAAACCGACTGAGTGGTTATTTTGAA
>NW_027121737.1:0-5128 GCF_030686945.1 Centruroides vittatus
ATTTTCTATTATGAAAATTCTTTTTTATAATAAAAAATCTTACTAACAAATTACAAAAATAAATTCGCAAATGTTAAAGAATTTTAGGAATTCGCCGAATAATTCCGTAAATAGAACAAAACAAATTGTTCGAAATATACGATAATGCGTCACTTCTTTAACAACAATAACAGACATTAGAGAAGGTTCGGAAAAATTTTAAAATATGCTCAATCTGCACAAGACATTTAAATAAGGTACAGAATATCGAATTTAATATAACAAAAAATATGTTGGAAAAACGTGATAAAATATTTGTAACGTGCCACAAGAAACGAGTAAAGGAAAACTAAATATTTTTAACAAACTTACTTCTCATTGCTTCAGCAAAATTAAGTGATATTACGAAAATTAAGTACATAAAGGAGAAAGCCATCTTACTCTTGTAATTGTGTTCTTTATAGTCGCGTGATCTAATTTCCTTTCGTTTGACGCAAATTGTTGCTACGGTAAACCTAACGATTTTTCCCGGAAAACAAAATATCGTGACCGAAAAATTTTCACTGGTAGAGGATTAAAGTCTACTGTATTAAATATTTGAATTTATATGAACAGAAAAGGCAAATTTAATGCTCAAACTCTAAAGCGAATCAAGTGGATTCATTAAATTTCAAAGGAGATTAATACGAATATTATTCTCGGTTAATCCGAGAACAGTTTATTGACAGTGATAACTATATCATGTGAAACAAGCTATTTACAGCACAGTTATCGATGCATCATTTAACATTCTTTTAAAAAAGTTAGTGGAAAGACTTTTCGTGATTTTAAAAGTCAATCAGAATCGATATTGGACAAACGTTCACTTACAGTCAACGTTTTGTTTCATTTCAAAAAATAAATAGTTCGTCCGTAAGCCCATCGTTATGGTTACAATTTTACAGGCTCTAGTTTTATATTTTAACTTCGAATGTTCCAGAGTTCGAAAGATAAATTCCGGAGAAATTCGAACTAGTGTTCGCGCTGAAAAAATGTGCTCACTGAGTGAACATTAAAAATGCGCCAATAAAATATACAATAGTATCTTTAACGCGGTCCACTACACTAAAAAATTATAATTAACAAGTACGCAACGCTTATTTTTGATTCTGTCGCGATGCGACAGTCACCAGAATTCCTGTTAACGTTGTTGATATATAGTATTTCGGTATATTCATTTAACACTTACCGACTATAAAAAAATATTATAGAAAAACAGACAACACTTCATTTCTTCAATATCACACAAATAGCAGTAATGCATTTTATAGAATCTTTAACACTTTTCTGTTTATTAATTTGTCGGAGATCTTTAGTATTTGAAAAGGCAGGTGATAAAACTTTCAAACCTCTGTGAAGAAACAAAACAGAAAACAAAATTATTTGATTTTTATATTTGTTTTGTAGTAAGTGAAGATATTCATATTTATAAAACAGAAATTTTTGTGAATTTGAAGTTTAGACAATCCCTACGTAAGACGTGGCAATTTTAACGAACTGATTAACTAGAGTTAACAGGAAATTTCTCATTCGTTTGTGTACCAAATTTAACAAAATTCAATTAAATACCTTTTTATTTTCTTTTAGTTTAAATACTTTAACTTAATAGTAAAATATTTTCGGAATGTTTTGATTTTATGTACTTTAAAGTAAATTTCGCCGAGTCACTTTATATTCATTATTAAAAATTGAAATAAATAATAATGCGGTTATTTTAATTAGTTAATCGAAAAACTTAGATCCTGATGGAATATCGATGTTACCGTGGTAATTCGATTTATATTTCAACATTAAGTTGCTTAGTTATTTTTAAATACAAAATATGCTTCGTCTTGTACATAAGGTACTGTACATTACACAGTAATTTGTCTCGAGGTTCGAATTGTGTTTATGATTTAGCCCTAATGCATAATAGCTGTCTTTTGCTTTTTTTTTTTTTTTGCTCATTAAATTTAATTTTTTGTTTATAAATTTATATTTGAACGTTAAGATTTTACTAAAACGAATACTCTAAAACGTTTATTACTTTTTTATGTTATGTAAATTACATAGAGATAATTATCAATTCAGTAATGTATACTTACAAATTATCTACTGTAGTACATCACAATTCCAAACATTTTATATTTGCTGAGTAGCTAGTATTCAAAAATATGTAGATTCTAAATAGTGTATTAATAGAAATAGAAAAAATTAGGTTTATATTTAAAACAGTTTTTTAACGTGTTATTAATGTTATATGAAATTAATTTATTTGTTTATTCGCAATAATTTGTTAGTGTTTTATGCCAAATTCGATTCAATTGTATAAGCGAGTCGTCCAGGCGAAGGAATTCAACAAAAAGTAAAATTAAATTTAATTAGTATAATATTAAAATAAATGAAGTTCAAATTTAAACTTTATAAAAAGAAAATTGTTAATAAAACTTGTTTATCATGTTACGTACTGTTTAAACTAAGTATTAACCAAAAATCGCTACAAAAACTAACAATCTGTGTGGCTACAAGTTTTTCCGAAACAGTCATTTGTCTCACTAGAATTATAACATAAGGTTTGGTGATGATTGTCTAAGAATATTTCAAATAACAATGTATTTTTTAATTCAATTATATTCTAGATGTGTTAGTTTGGGGTTGGGAAGTAACAAAGTTAAGTTTTTTTTTCGACTAGTTTCGTGTGTCCAATAGTGTGCTTTTGTGCAGAATAAAGCAATGTTTGTTGTACTTGGAATTAATCGACGATTTCGTTGTATCACATGTCAGTCATAGCTTAAAAATGGTTCGCCTAGATACTGTGAACGAACTGCACCTACTTGTACAAGAATTTATGATATACTTACTTACTATGCATAATTTAGACAACACGAAAAATAAGAAAAATGATATTCTCAAAGATGAGAAACGGTATTCTAGATTTGCCCAATTGTTTTTAATTTTACTAAATTGTGCTAACTATAGAAAAGTAAAAAAATTGTACCGGATTTGTTTGTTCTGTTTTTATGTAACATTTTTCATTTGTATATGTTACCGGCAAAGTATGAAAAGCCGGCATTCTATTGAATACCTAGGCATTGTATATAATGCCCGGCGTTTTTAGGCAATGTATGAAATATCGAGAATTATTACATACTTTTCCTAGGCATTGTATATAATACCTAGGCATTCTATTGAATGACAAATGCTATTTAGGCAATAGTATGAAAAAGGACCTGATAACGCTATTATATAAATGATGTGCATTCCTCAAAAATACAAATGTTATTCTGAAAAAATAGTGAAAGTGCCATTAAAAAAATTTATTCAAAATACGTAAAGAAAAATGAAAGTTGTACAAAACAAAATTTATGCCTTCTCTTATTAAGAGAAACAAAATTTTCATATAAAAAATAATAAATTAAAATTAACCGACTTGTTGCAACATGGTAGGCTTGAAAGACATTTTGAATTACATTTTCATTACATTTTTCACGCAAAGACATTTTATATTTTGGCACTTTGTTTTACACATACATTTGATGAATCTTTGGTCGCTTCCAGTGGACTGAGCAATTGCAACTGACCGGAGAGGAATTTCATGGTCAGGAATGCCTGTTAGTTATATACAATGCCTAGACATTCTATAGAATGCCGGATTTCGAACTTTGCCAGTAACACATACATTAAAAAATATATTTTATAGCATGAAATTGTTATTTCTGACTAACTTATTTTCCTGATTTTAATTAAATATTCATATTTGATACTGAGTATAAAATATTTTACAGAAAAATATATTTCTATTTGGCTTATACATACATAGATGAGTATTAGTTCATTTTTTTGGTCCCTTCACACGCTGTACGAGGCAATAACAATTCACTGGCAAAAGTCGACCTATCGTTCTAGACTACCATTCTGTAAGGTAGCCGACCCGGTGGGAGATAGGAGACTTGGAAACCCACTCCTCGGCACCCGTTTTAGGTTGCTGCTGTCTTTTAAGTGAGATCAGTTAATCCCGCGTCAGGATGAACCTTGGGGGAAGTTGTATGTAGACCGCGACAGAGGAGGTAAATGATGACAAGTGTTTTCCACAAGAAAACCGTTTATTTGTTAACATTTATTCTTACATCGACAAATAACAGTCCTTCACTAATCCTTCGGAGAGGCAGAGAGGCGAGAACTTCGGTGTCGGTCACAGCTCCAGGGCGGTCGAGATGAGATCGCTGAGCAATCGGACGATCGGGGAAATGGTGCAGCAGAAGTCTAACTGGACGGCGACAACACAACTTTATGAAAATCACGAGTTTTTACGAAATCCCGAGGAGAGTCTGTCTCTGACCTTGAAATCCCGATTATTATAGTTTTTCCCCGCTGTTCCCATTTCGGATCCCTTGTCCCATTCCTTGCTTCCCGATTGGTCTATTTTGTCTTCAGGTACAAGACAACAAAACCTCTTCAGGTCGCGGAGAAGGTCTGATTCGAGGTGTCTATTTGATACCTCTTTGTCGACTCTGCCCAGCGAATGTTTAGAAAGCAATAACACGTGCAGTCATAATTCAGGCCGTGTATACCATTTTTTGACTTCTAAAATTTTAACGATCATTTTCACCTTTCATTTATCAATTTTTTTTTTTTTTTTTTTTTTTTTTTTTTTTTTTTTTTTTTTTTTTTTCTTTCTTTTTTTTGACAAATGTTATATCTCGGCAAACCATTTCTATAGGCTCGCTGAGATCAATGAGCCTAACCCTATATCATCGATGCTGCTCATTGTTAGAAGTCTGCCTTCCCGCTGAGCCCCTTGACAGAACATTTGAACACATACATCAACGGTGTTCCCGCAGTGTTTTTGTTCTACATCACAGAAGAAATTCTCGAGGGTTACTTAAAGTTCGAACCCTCGTACTCGCGACCCCAACAATGTTCGTCGCAAGAAAATGTAGACAATAGATAACAAAAGTCCTCTTAGCGGATACCACAGCGCACATCCAAATTAATTCGCTTATATTAGATTAAAAAAATTGCCAGGACAAATATGACATTTACAGGAAATATATATCTATTTCACTATACATGTGTGACAGACGAATGGACGAAGGTGTTCAATCAAAAACTTTTCGATTTTTTTCGGAAA
>NW_027121738.1:0-1208 GCF_030686945.1 Centruroides vittatus
GAGAAATGAATTTTGAAATACGCACGAACAATAAACGGACAGGAAATCATCTTCTCTGTCATCACAAACGAGAAATGAATTTTGAAATACGCACGAACAATAAACAGACAGGAAATCATCTTCTCTGTCATCACAAAAGAGAAATGAATTTTGAAATACGCACGAACAATAAACGGACAGGAAATCATCTTCTCTGTCATCACAAAAGAGAAATGAATTTTGAAATACGCACGAACAATAAACGAGACAGGAAATCATCTTCTCTGTCATCACAAACGAGAAATGAATTTTGAAATACGCACGAACAATAAACGGACAGGAAATCATCTTCTCTGTCATCACAAAAGAGAAATGAATTTTGAAATACGCACGAACAATAAACAGACAGGAAATCATCTTCTCTGTCATCACAAAAGAGAAATGAATTTTGAAATACGCACGAACAATAAACGGACAGGAAATCATCTTCTCTGTCATCACAAACAAGAAATGAATTTTGAAATACGCACGAACAATAAACGGACAGGAAATCATCTTCTCTGTCATCACAAACGAAAATGAATTTTGAAATACGCACGAACAATAAACAGACAGGAAATCATTTCTCTGTATACAACAGAAAATTTTAAAAAGTTTTCTTTTTAATACGAACGAACGATCAAAGACAGGAAATATTTTCTCTGTTATGACAAACAAGAAAACTTCTTTATAAAATTAAGTTTTCTTTTTAAATACGCAACGAACGAATCAACAGACAGGAAATAATTTTCTCTGTTATGACAAACAAGAAAACTTCTTTAAAAAATTAAGTTTTCTTTTTAAAATACGAAATCGACGATCAAAACAGACAGGAAAGAATTTTCTCTGCTATGACAACAAGGAATGAATTAAAACAGCAGATTGACTATTTAAAATACAAACAGCTAATTTTGTGTTTCCAAATACAAATTTTAACAATAATAAAACAGGTAATTGACTTTTTTCAACACAAACGAGAAAATCAAATTTTTAAAACAGCAGTTAAAGAATAAACCAACAGCAAATTGACTTTTTTCAATTACAAATGAACAACAAACAAATAGGGAAATTGACTTTTTCAAATAAAAATGAAGAAGAAGTAAAAAAGAATAAACTTCTTTTTTTTAAGTTTCGATTTTTAAACTTTTTTTGCAAGTTTCCTATTTTTAAACTTTCTTTTTTGCAAGTTT
>NW_027121740.1:0-144036 GCF_030686945.1 Centruroides vittatus
TCGTGCCCTCATCCAGCTAACCAAGGCTTACCGCACCGCGCCAAATGCCAGCCTTCAGATTTTATCCAAAAAGCCTCCCATCGACTTGCTGATAAACTTTCACTCCAAAGTCTGGCATATTAAATGGGGGCAAAATGTCGTGCTCGGTAACATTACCATCAATGCAGACAATTTTGAGCGCAACCTTCATCTCAGCCTTTCTCGAAACCCTTCCTCACGTCCTGTCATTAACTTCATCAGGCCCGTACACGCAGACATCGAGATTTTCACGGACGGCTCCAAAACTGATGACCATGTTGGCTGCAGCCATGTAGCTTACACGAACAACATTGAAATCCATACCGGGCAATACAGGTTGGGTGAGCACTGCACTTGTTTCAAGCTGAACTCTATGCCATTCACATGTCTACTAGCTGGTCAGCCAATAACTATTCCAACAAGAACATTGCAATAATCACTGATAGTGCTCCCTCCATCACCCTTCTGCAGAACCACAATTATCATCCCATCGCTAACTCTATTCTCAACACTATCACTAACTCCACAAATAACTACCATATCTATTGGACCCGTGCTCACCAAGATACTGAGGGCAACGAGAGGGCTGATGCCCTGGCTAAGGTTGCCTCTGTAGACAGTGATCTTCCCATTTCTTATGATAGTTTTAATATTCACACCCTAAAAAGCATTCTTTGGCAGAACTTGATTCACACATGGCAGCTTGAATGGGATGGTTGTCTCCACTCCATCACTCATAATTTTGTTACCAACATCAAGAACTTTTACAGCTACAAGTGGTACAGACCAAATCATAATCTGACTCAATTTCTTACAAACCACGGCGGGTTCAACTCTTGCCTGGCACGGTTTACTGGTGCGGCTAGCTCCCACTGTGCTCTTTGTGGTGTGGTCGATGGCAGCAGGCACTACATCCTGGACTGTCCTATGCTGGACCTGCAACGCCAACACCTTAAAACTGTCATCATGCAGCATGGCCACAGCTGGCCACCCTGCCTTAGCCACCTCCTAGGTAATGAGGATATCCATAAAGTCTTCATAGACCTCATCAGTGCATACTTTAAAACCACTACTGTGCCAAACTATAGATAGCATCTGCACCGCTCCTTCTGCCTTTGGCCATAGTGCCTAACCATTTGTTGAACTATTTGTATTTGTATTATTGTTATTATTACTTATATTTTGTGTTATCGTATCTTATTTTCTCTTAATGTTTTCATTTTGCTTTTTAATATTTTGTATTGCTATTATTATTCCCTGTATTCTGATTTATTGTATCTAATTTCTTATTTATGTATCATTATGTATCTTTATTGTTGTATTATTATTTTCATACTTATTTTATTTACTATACTCTGATTATTATATGTTATATTTCTTTTACTCTTATAGTAACACTCTGTATTTTAATATTTGTATCACTATTATTATATATTGCATTTTATTCACTTTTAGTGTATCATTTGAATTTTAATATTGGTATTATTACTGTTATTACTCATATTTTGATGTACTTATTGTATTTACTTGGTTGTGCCCAGCGGTACCAAGCATGCACTGTATTTTATGTGTGTTAAATAAAATGAATGAATGAATGAAGCCCCATTGTGGACCGGTTGTGCTTACGTGGTACCGGGCTTGTACCTTTGTACGGCAATAAAGAATGACTTGAACTGAACTTGAAGCCCATTGTGGAAGCGGCCGGATGGCCGAGCGGTCAAGGTTAGCAGCCTGCCGCCCTGGGGGACCAGGGATCGAATTCGGACCGGTCGAAAAATCCCCAGGAATTTTTCGGGGGTGGTCCGTCCGGATATGTCGGTCCCCGTCCCTCACCATCCGGCCGCCCCATTGTAGGCCTGGCCTGACCCGTAATGGCTTGCTAAAAGAAGCCCTCTTAGAGCCCACAGGGCGGAAGAGTATAAAAAAAACCCAAAGAGCAACTCAATATCATCACTATTAAATTTTCTTGTTAGAATGTAATGAAAACTAGCTTTCGATAAGTAGTGAATACATGCTACAGTCGAAAGAGCAGTCAGTTTTACAGCATTATATGTTTCCATTTATAAAAATTCCACTGTTTGATCAACACACGACTTTCCATTTTTCTAAATATGAAAGAAAATCATTTTCAAGCCACAATAGGCATTGATCATCTGTGGCAAAAAATGGCATTACATCAGAGTTTCTGGAATGTATGTAGAAATTTGAGTTAGAAACATTATGTAACGTCTACCATTTGTACATTATTTTCTGAATTTAATTCTTGCTCCAGAATCTTCAAATATGCTTTCTTGTAAGATTTTGGACAGGCTTTATTACTTCATTTGATTGTAATTTTAAAAGGTGTAAATATTTTGATGAAATTTCGCCTTCCTCGTTTTTCAACTTTCGATTCGGAGATAATAAATTTGAATGCAAAATTTTAATAATATGACTTGAATCAAAACTTTAAAATAATTGTCGTTCCCTATCTATGGGATGCGGTACAACCGGTTTCATGTGACCACCAATTAGTAAATGAAATGTTGTGCAATTTACACTGAAGTTGTCTGTGACAATTCTGGCAACAACAAAAAAAAAAAAAAAATTTTTTCTACTTTAACAAGAATTTTTAAAGTCAAAGTATACTGCTGTTTTTCTGTTAATTTATTTGTGAAAAAAATATGCTGCTGGAATTCTCAGTTTTGTATTTAGTCCAGTAGTTTAGGATGTCCAATTTCATTTATATTTATCTCACTCATGTCAATGTTACCCACGAAGCAGTCAAGACGTTTCTGATAAGTCAATGAAGGTTAATTTTCATCTGTTACTAAATGACACTGTTTTTTATATTGATTTTAACTCTGCTGCTTCTTTTGCCAAATACTTTTTCATCAATGTTGTCATATCCACTTCTCCCGAACAATATCCTACATATCTTTTTAGCGTTATAGGATGTAGCAAATTTAATACAGTGCTGTATATTTGATTTTCTTATATGGTTACAGCCATTTGGAGCTGCGGATTGCCAAATAATACAATGACGTAAGACGGACTCCGACCATTACATTTTGGCTTTTTAAAGTGTTTCAATTGAGCCATTAAGAATTCTGCAAAATGTCATCAGTTCGAGAAAAGGACACGATATCTTTGATATTTGTTTCATTACATATATCTTTAAGTTCTTATAGTTGCATTTTTAATACATTATTTTTATTTTCTAGTTTGGTTGTTTTCGTTTTCAGTATGTTATATTTAGCTGGATGTAATGGTATTTCTCTCTTAAAACGATTAATTTGTTCTATATCATTATGTATTTGAGTACTTGTGGTTTCTGTGTGAGGCTCAATACATTCTTAGCATGATGCAACATCACCACTACATTCTATTTCACTACATTCACAATAATACTTATCAAACAGAATTGATTGTACTGGATAGATTTTTGACGGTGATATATGAAGAACATTAGAAATAGATTTGTGCATAAAATTCTGTTTATACGTAAATCCAAAAAGACTTATACGCGTATAACTAATGTTTGATTTATTTATCTTTACGGGTGTACTATAGATTACTCCCTATGAAATTTCAGGACTTTGATTATATATTTGAACTCAGGAGACCGAGTCGAGTTCAACGGTACCCTATTTTTGGACCGGAGACGAAAAATAAAAAAGTTATCACACTATTTAAGTTACCATACTTTTTTAATGCTCTCTTGCAGACGGCATCGTAGTTGCTAGTATTGCCATCTTGCGGTAAAGTCTGCAAACCATGACGTCGGACTACGGTCATCTTCCGGAGGGTAAACACGCGATACGAGAGCGGAGAGAGCGACGCGACTTCCGATCATCGCGCGATCGCAAACATGGCGGCCGTTCCCACTGTTCGTGCTCCCGACTGATCTCTCGTACGGGAGCCACCACACGCCGCCATGTGCTAAACTAGTGATCGATTCACGGTAGTTCTTGAACAAAGTAAAAAAAGGGGGAAACGTCTACTAAAGGCAATTTTAACGGCAAGCACGCGACTCCCGATCGCGATAGCGAGGCCGACTTAGCGGAGAGCGACGCGACTCCCTATCATCGCGCCATCGCCGGAAAAAAGTATGATAACTTTTTTATTTTTCGTCTCTGGTCCAAAAATAGGGTACCGTTGAACTCGACTCGGTCCCCTGAGTTGAAATATATAATCAAAGTCCTGAAATTCCATAGAGAGTAATCTATAGTACACCCATCTTTACTGGAAAAATCACACAAGTAAATAATGATTTATTTTAAATTTTTGGGTAAGAATCGACTGCGTCTACCCCCTCTCCGAATACGTCTATGCTCGAAACGACGATTTTAATACATTCAATTTTTACTTAAATTGCGAGAAAAAAAACAACGTTAATGTTTACGCTTAATTAAACTTTGACTTGATCAAAGGATCCTTTCGATTTTCTATCCCGTTCCGTTCTTTTCGAGCGAAGACGATTCCACTTTCCTTTTAAACGTCATTCATTGTATTAATATTTCAAAATTAACAAATAAGACTTAAACTGTTATAAACCGCAATGGCAAATGTAAGCATAATGTTAATAATTTCAACAAATTTAAAAAGTATTATAGAAAAAGACAATGAAGCGAACGTTTAAAGGTCACACACCAGTGACATCGACTACAGCATTTATATGAGGTGAGAGAGAAAGAAAGAGAAAGGGTATCTTTGTGCAGAGGCGATATCGTTACCGATGAAGGTCAACTGAGGTGCGATTATTGCTATTTGAAAACTTTAACCAATATCCCGCTCTGAGGTCTTTGTAAGACTGCTGAGGCAATTTTTGTGGCCTTTACGAAGGCCTTCATAATAAATCTAAGATCAGAAAATACGTAACGAAAATAGTAAATAGGTTAATGTTACCCTAGGTATACAAAATGGCGGCTCGTCTCTGACTCCAGAACACAGAAGTAGTAGTAAAAGAAATAGTAGGCACACACGTTTTCTAAACCTAACGTATTCTAATAATTTAGTTGCTAATAATTATGATAATTTATTAGAATAGGTTAGGTTTAGAAAAGTGCGTTTCCATTGTTTCCTCGCTCCTGTATGCTGGAGTCAGAGACGAGCCGCCATTTTGTATACCTAGGGTAACATTAACCAGTAAATAATGATGATCGATGGTAAAAAGCATCGATGTTTATTTAAATTTTCAGTTTTTTCCTGTTACGTCAGAAATAAAAGGAAAACGAAAGTTAATTCGACTTAAAGTTTTGTTGACACTTGTTATTGCAATAGGTACTATACATGAGTATAAGCAGCTCTTACAAAAGGAACAAATTAAACTGCTAATTTATAAATATCTCCAAAATTCGTAGAACTTAATATTAATAGTTTTCGTATGTTCTTTGGGCTCAGACTTGCTCGTTTTTTTTATTAATAATAAACCCGGCCTTAGAAAACAACCTTCCCGACGGCATTGAAGTTACGGGTGTGTTTAAATTATAACAATAGATTATATAGAAAAAGAGAGGAAGAGAAAAAGAAAAAAACTCTTGATCTAGACATCGCGACGCAAAACGTAAACAACGAGTGTCGGAACACGTGCCAAAACACGTGTTAAAAACGATCCGTCTATGTCAAACGGAAGGGTAGAATTCTGATACGAAAGTCCATAAATAAATAGAATTATGACACAAAAGCTCATAAATAGGCGAAATTCTGACTCGAGTGCTCATAAATAGTCGATCTAAGAAGACAACTTCGGAAGGGAGGAACAGTTTAATAGATAGAAAAACATCGCGCTTGAATCGTAAAAGTTCCTAGATGACAGAAATCGCAATTAACGGGCTAAATTATGAGTTCGAGTCTTGTAAATTTATCAACAATCTCCGAACACAATGGTCAAAAAGGCGCCAGATGGACACTCCGAATCGGACCTTTCCCATGACCCGGATCGTCCCGAGTTTCGCCTAGAAACAAAGGAAAGACCAATCGGAAAACGGGAAAGGGGATGAGGGGCCATACTTCTTCTTAAATGGAGCAGTCCATCCTTCCTAACAGTTCGTCAGGAGGTTGGTACTCCAACTTTATTCAATAACCTTGCTTCGCATCTTGCTTTGCAAGGGTTGCATACATTCATGCGGACGTAGCCGCTATATTATTATCCCGAAACTTTTCCAATAGTTGATAGTCATAAAATAGTTGATATTCCTGTCAACTATTGAAAAAGTTTGACTATGTTAGATAAGGCACCTATGTGGTGCAGGTGGTTTTGATGATTTAATTTACTTAAGTGAGCAGTGCAAAGTATATCACTATAGTCTAAAGTCTGCTATGAAATATATTAGCACCGTCTCATACTATTGATGTTGAAGAGGTGAACAATTTGGCATTTATGTCGTTCAAATGATTTAGTTATGTACAGTACATTTTCGGAAAGTATCCTAGGTGATTTCTACACTAATTCAAATTGCCTATGTGTTACGATAGAGAGGTGAAATTCCCATTGCAGATATTATGTATTTCACCGAACTAGGGATGAGGGGCAAATCGGAAATTGGAATAGCGAGCGAAAAACTATAAAAATCGGAATCTCCAAGGTCGGGGAGAGTCTCCTCCGCATCCCGCAAAGAGTCGTGATCTGTGTTGTGTCGCCGCCAACAACGTAGGACGCCTCAGCACCTCTGCGAGCATCTGTCCAGCGATCTCATCTCGTCTGCCCCGGGGCTTCGACGGAAGGGAAATCCTCGCCACTCCGAAGGACTGTAGAGAAATGGACTGTCAATTGTAGATATAAGCATATATGTTATCCAATAAACGGGTTTCCTTATGTAAAACACTTGTCATCATTTGCCTCCTTATGCCCATCCCCATCCGCCACACCCACATGCAAACGTCCCTTAGGTTCATCCTAACACGGGATTAACTTATCCCCACTTGTCGGCGACCTTACACAGGAATGTAACAAGACATAGCATAAAATTTCTGCTAGTATCTTGGTTATATGAGTTCAGATTATTCGAAAGTCAAAAAAATCCTGTTGAGAAATACAAGTGTAAATTGTTTGCTCTTCTACCTAGTTTCTCAATGGGATTTTTTGAATGGTTTTAACCGATCTTCTACTCGCCATTATCGACCATATAGAATTGCCAGATGGCGGTGTTCGTCCGTCCACCGTTCACGTTTTGGGCTGAATACGTGCGCCTCAACCTCTCTAATGTCACAATTAGTAACTTCGAGCTTAAATTATTGTGACATCGTCACAATGCTGAGCTGCACTTTTTAATTAATCATATTTCCAATTTAATGTAAAATACATGATCTCGATTTTAGTAGTCTTGTCCCTGTACATCATACTGTTCCTGATAATAGTAGAGTAATGCGTCATCTTCAGTCTGACGTACCCAGGAAGGCACTCCCCTTAGGCAATGGGCTAGGTTACGAGGGTGCGTCGTGTGACTGGTCAGCATAGTTTAAATATTTGTAGTTGGGTCGGAGCAGTCGGTGAGCTACAGCCAATGAGAGCGTCGAAGCTACAACTAATCAGTCTTTGGATATATGAAAACTATCCAATCACTCAAATATAGCTTTACATTATATATATTTTTCTAATTTATTTAAATGTTTCCTTGTACCTTATTTTTTCATAATTGCTTAAATTCTCTATGGGAATACATATGACTAATATATAAGCCTATATTAAAAAACATTAAATATTACCATCTTTTCTTATTACGTCGATAGACTTTTCGGAAGAATTTATTAATGAAGTAAGATCATATCTGCAAAGTTTAAATCAGGTAGATTACAAAAATATTTTTAAAAATTAGAAAAACTTAAAAAGGATTTTTAACACCCGTTCCGATTGGTCCTTACGAATCGGCCACCGACATATAATCGTACTCAATGTGAATGCTTCTACTACTAGTCGGTCCGATTATAGGATCGGTCGGGTTGGACCAGTCGCTCCAATCGGTCATAGTGTGAAACAGCCCTAACTCTGTTCTTGAAAAAATTTTTGAACCGAAATGACGTGATGCAGCCCTATAAATTCTGCAAGTGGGTAAGTCAGGGACTTACACACATCCATACAGAAAAAAAATCCAACTTCTTTTGACTGTTACCGCGTATATTACCTAGTTTATAGTATAATACTCGTATAATATAAATTTATAAGGTAATCTCATAATTAATTCAGAGTAGTTTAGTCTCATAAATTTAACTCTCGTTAAAAAACTGCGGATGCAAATAGCATTGATATAAATTAAAATGCTGAAATTTCCTTCTCAGAAATTTATTTAAATGCAGTTTATTGCCCAATGTAACAGGAAATAAAGTAATCTGTAATTAGTACCGTACGTTCAAAGAATTTCAGTCTTTTGTTGCAATAATATTAATATATTATTGCGACTTTTTACGATTAAATTGCTTATTTGTACAAAATATTAAATTATCTTTTGTTAAAGATAACGTGTATGATGCAATTTATTTTGAGAAAACAGGATATAGATTAGAATAAAACTGGAGAAATTTACACGTATTCATCATTATACATAAAAAACAAAGTAAAAGTGAGTAAACTGTCTTCATCTTGTTCTCTCTTTAAATATATCGGTTTTATAAATGCATGTGTATTTTTACAGAATGAATATGTATTTTGTTTTCACATTATGCGTGTTATTTTGTATGGAAAAGTAAGGACTGTTTATAAATTAATTTGTATTTTGATCGGGTTTTTGAATTCTATTAAATTTTTCTTCGCTTTTTATAAAGCACGATATCAGCTTTAACCTGTCTGGCTTGCGACCAAAATACGTGCGAAAAGAAAACAGAAGAAGATTGTCCTGCAGGTTTGACTCGTGACGTTTGCGAGTGTTGCGTAATATGTGCTAAGGTAAGATAATTTTTATTAATGTGAATTAATATTTTATAATATTCAAGGGTGAACGTTAAACATGACTCATGCTTTTCTAGAAAACTAGTTCGAATCTTCTAAAGAGATATAAATGGACCCAAGAGATCACTTTCTCTGTTGAGATGTCTTTTTTAAAAACTATCTCGGCCCTAAAGGCACTCAGAGGGTCTTTTTAAAAACCAATATGGGTTCGGCCAGGCTCACAGTGGGCAGCCGGGTGGTGAGGGATGGTGCTCGATATATCCGGATGTACCACTCTGAAAATTTCTAGGATTTTACTGACTCGTTCGGATTCGATTTCGGGTTCCACAGAGCAGTAAGCCGCCACCCTAACAGCTTGGCTATACGGCCATGTCTCTAGAGAGGTCAGAAATGTCATGGGTGAGTTAATCTGCATATGTTGGCAGTGCTGTAACTAGCCATTCTTGTGCCCTGTGCAAGAATTTGCATTTAGGCCCCTTGATTAATTAGGTTTGAGGAAATAATAAAACAAATACATGTATTTTGGGCCCCCTTCCAAGTGAGCCCTGTGCGGGTGCACCTGTTGCACCTGCCTAGTTATGGCACTGTATGTTGGCCTTGTTCCTTACCACCTAATCATTTATGGTAGAATCCACGATAGACACGAGAAAAGAGGAAAGTACCTGCAAAGTAGAGTTAAATTCAATATATAATTTCTATAGAAAAAAATCAGCATAGTTGTTAAGATGTCAGCGCAGTGCCGTAACTAGGGTGGTGCCCAGGCACAGGGCGTAGACCCTGGGGGGAGCAGAAATGACCTGGACCAAGTTTTGGGGCGTAGTTACAGATGCTCGCACCGGGCGCATAAAAGGCTAGTTACGGCGCTGTGTCAGCGTACCGTTCTGGGGAACCAGGGAACGGATCCCTGAGGTTTTTTAAACTCAGCTCTGTGGGCATTAAGAGAACTTTTCCCCCAGGCCCATTATGGGTTAATCCAGATCCACAATGGTCGGGTAGGGTAACGGATGGAGTCAGACATACTCCCGAAAATTCCTGGGATCGAAAACCCCCATGGATTTTTGGGGATCATGCTCAAACACACGCTACAGTATGCAACAAGTGGACGCTATATAGGTTTCGCTACGTTTAGTTAACGATTTGATTTAATGCCATTTTACTGGCATTAAATCAGTAACATTAGATCGGTGGCGCTAAATCTATAATTTTATTTAAGTATATTAACGATAATTTATTATATATGCAGGATATTGGAGAAAGGTGCGGAGGAATTTGGAATATGTACGGCAAGTGTGGTCGGAATTTGAAATGTGTAAACCCTTCTAACCCTCTTACTACATTCGATTATGCAAATGAATATGGAATATGTTTGCCAATTAGAGAATAGTTTGAATAAAATGAGATGCGAGTGATTAATTCATTACTGCATCAATAATTAATAAGTCTTTGATGTTTCTTCCAAAAGATTTCATTAAGTTTTTTAGCATTTTAAAGGAAAATATGAATATTACAATTTTTCTGGAGTTTAAGCCACTGCTTTGAAGAATATAACGGATAAATTCAGTCGAAAAACGAATATCGTAAACTCACAGTTTGTTTTTTATTTGCTCTTTCCGCAGTGTGGGCAGTAAGGACTTTTTCATATTAATCGTGGCTTCAGCGGGTGGGCCAACAGGCGATGAGGGTCAAACGACTACTGAAAATTTCCTGGGATGTTGCTCGCCCGGATTCGGTCGCGTATCCCCAGGATGATAGCTGGATGCCGAGGCGTGAAAAGCATCAAGCTACCTCTCTTGGGAACATGGAATCGAATCCGGGTAAATCCCAAGAAATTTTTCAGTAGTAGTTCGACCTGGATATGTCAGGTTCCGCCCTCATTGTGGCGCCTGACTGAACCCACGATAGAGACGGAGAAAGGGACCTCTTAGTGCCGCAGCATGGGAAGAATAAAAAAAAAAGAGGTTTTTTTAATGAGATTATTAAAAGATGATGTTTTTAAGGAATAGTTTAGCAAACTGACCAGTTTAAGTGCCCACAGTGGCCGAATGCGTAAAACCACTGAACACTGGTCATGGGTTCGAGCCTTTCCAACAGGTTTGCCACGTAGAGTTTTCCGGGTTTTCTTCACGTTAGTAACGTCTAAATAGGGGCCAATTTCCCATAAAAGTCTTGCCGGGAAGCATCTCCTCTCGACAGATCGCCCACGTGTAGCCAAATAAACCAAACTACATTTTGAGACAATGGTGAGCAAACTGGTGTGCCCAAAGAACTTTTACCATTTTAAATAAAAACATACGCAATTAATTGCGTATACTGTATTTCTATTTAAACAGTAAAATTTATTGTTTCTGTTCTTATATTCCTATTAATATTGAAATATTCTGTTCATACGAGTTGAAAGAGGAATAGCGAATATCGAAGCAGCTTTAAAAGCCACGCAAGTGAAGAACTTTCAGAACCCCCTGCCTTAGATAACAAGTATAAAGAAATAATGATTTGCATATACTTAAAAACATTTTAAAAGCATTCTTAATTTTATTTTAAATTTATTTATAAACAAATGAAGTGCGAAGGAAATAAATTTTGATTAATAATCTTGAATTTAGCGGCCAGAATTCAGAGATCAGGCTTCTATTCTCGAAATATAGTCTCTTTTATTGGGAAGATTTGTTACTACACAAGCTGTTAAAGCAGATCTTGAAATGCGCATTTTTTCAGCTCGAGTCCATCGATCTTTTTTTATGTCGTAGCACTCCACGCTAGAAATTGTTGTAGTGCCGTTGAAACCACCCAGAACAAATATTACATCTTCTAAAACCTACCAAAAAGAAAATAATTGTGTATCAATATATATGTTACCGGCCAAACCCGATTTCAGGCCAAACTAGTTTGTCCTAGGCCGAACTGATTTATGTACTATAAATAGGTGCCAGTGTAAAAAAAATGATTTTGTGTAATTCGAAATGCCACCACTGTACACCCTGTAAAAATAAATAAAAGATAAAATATTTTATATGTTACACTAAGAAGCACAAATAAGTTCATTGTTAATTTTAATTTGACTCTAAAAGTTATTTTTATTATTTCGTTTGAATTTTTGAAAATATTTTCGAAAGTTAATTACTTTTAAAAGTGCATGGCTTAATAAAAAAATACAAACTGATAAGTACTGATTATCTTGTTTTTATTTTATAGTTTTGTACAAGTGTTGTGTCACTTCTAATCAATACCGTTTTTGGTTAATGTTACCCTAGGTACGAAGATGATGGCTCGTCTCCGATTCCAGCGATCAGAAGACAGGGAACAGTCCCCACTGTTCCCTGTCTTCTGGTTGCTGGAATCGGAGACGAGCCGCCACCTTCGATACCTAGAGTAACATTAACCCCGTTTTTTATGATTAAGTAGACTATGTTTGAATAAATATTGTTAATCTAATTGATTGCCTTTTAATTTTGTTTTAACCATTAATATACTTGAATAATAATTCTAAATCAGTTCGGCCTAGGACAAACTAGTTTGGCCTGAAATCGAGTTTGGCCGGTAACATATATATATACACCATATACGCATATATGTATATTATATACATAAATCAACGGAAAGAAAATGTACTTACAACAACGGCAAAATTGCTTCTAGGTGTTTTCATATCCGAAAGAGGATACCATTCTTTAGTTTTAGGGTTGTATTTTTGTCCAGTAGAAAGTCTAGAATTTCCGTCGAAACCTCCAAAAACGTAGAGAATTCCGTTATGATTTGTGCATGAAACCCCGCTACGAAAGGTACTCATGGAGGAAATCACAGTCCATTGATTCGTTTCGGGATTGTAAAATTCGACCGAATTCAAGAAATCATGGCCATTATAACCACCTACAACATAGATGCATCCATCTAGATTTGTAGCACACGCATCACTTCTTTCGAAATTCATGGAAGCGATCATCCGCCACTTAAAGGGAGAAATCAAAAAATATAATTCTAAAGTTGGTGAAATTCCATAAAGTAAAAACTATTTTATTATAATTACTTGATTTGTGTCACAATTATATTTCTCCGCCGAGTTTAATCTGGCGATTCCATCGAATCCGCCCAAGGCATAAATAATGTTGCCTGTAACGGCTACATTAACGTAACACCTAAAAATATATACATGTACGGTATATAATAAAAATAAGAATAAATTCCTCTATAGTCTCTACATAACCTATGTTTTCTATGTTAAGAAAGTAAATATTAACCTTTTTGAATACATCGGAGCAATCTCCATCCATGTTGACACGGAAGTATCAAAACAGTAGCAAGTATTAAAGAACTCTGTACCATTGAAGCCGCCTAAAATGTAGATTTTGTAACCTACAACTGCACATTTGTGGTACGCTCTTGGACTAACTTGATATTTTGTGGGTAACTATGAAAGCATTAATTAAATTTCGTTTTAATATTTTTTATATTACAAAACTAGCGGACCCAGCCACGCGTTGCTGCGGCTCAAAATGTGTCTATTATAAATGTATAACACTTTCCCCGCAGGGGGATTTCGAAAAATCCCTTTTTAGTGTATATTCTGTTGACGTATCCTATTAAAACACAATCAAACACGCAAAAAACCGCATCTAAAATAGTATAACAGAAGCCGAGTTCTTCACGGTAAGCCTTAATCCTGTTCCTCTTCCTCCGGGGGAATTTCGACATCTATATTATATAAAAACGCCCGTATTCGAATGCAACGTTGTGTGAAAATTTCAAAGGAATTGGTGAAGAACTTTCGGAGATTAGCTATTAGGAACAAACGAACATTACATTTTTATTTATATAGACTATGACATCATTATCCTGAAATCTTTTACAGCAATACAAAATTTTGTTGTTTCTTTCTTCGGAAATAAAGAAATGAATCGTTTAAAACAGGAAGGCTCATTTAATCGTTACATTAATTCTCTCGAACAGAAATAAGGCATATTTAATCCCTTGTTTTTATAACAATTATACAGTAAACACTATAATTATACTATGTAAGCACTGCATG
The DNA here is from genome assembly GCF_030686945.1 of Centruroides vittatus. Classification (NCBI taxonomy): domain Eukaryota; kingdom Metazoa; phylum Arthropoda; class Arachnida; order Scorpiones; family Buthidae; genus Centruroides; species Centruroides vittatus. The sequence goes on from NW_027121740.1 coordinate 13,905, forward strand.
ATTATTATACTGTACTGTACAAGTCGAAAGGTCTGATGCAGGCATCGGGGCATACTAAATTACAAATAAAAATAATAATATACTGAATATTATACTGTAAAAATATAAAATAATTTATACCACATTTTCCGTTATTCGGTGAGACGTCAGCGCAGTGATAAAAACTCGTTCCATATTTTAGCTCGATGGCGATTTGCAGCGCCATCTCAAAACGCTTACAAAATTTCATTAGCGAGGTTGAGGAGCGCCAGCTGTTTGCTAAGACAACGAACGAAGTATTGCGGCGCCACGTTCGTAGGTTTTAATTGAACTGGAAGATGAAAATTTTCTTTTTAAATATGGATGAAATAACTTATGACAGTTTACGAACAGCTAAAAGTAAACATTTTTAACTTTTTCCTATCTGAAAGACTGACAGGCGTAATTGTCTTTTCGTCTTCGTATGTCAGATACGAATTTCTTAGTTATATTATTTGTGTCTTGATTTTAGATATCAAGTAATAATATAATAATTAGCATTATATAACCCACATGTCGAAACTTTCAGCAAAACCATTATATATATATTTCATTTTTTATTATCTATATTTTATAATGCAATCTACGGCATATTTGTACTCACAGCACATTGTTTTGTGTACCTTTCTAATTTATCACTATTGCTTGTTAAAGATCTTGTGAATGAAAGTAATTAATTATTTACCGAGTATAATTTTGTTTTAAAACTAGTAAATGTTTCATATTTTCATTAGAAACAGCAACCAATATCAAAATTTATTTTAAAGAACTCCAGACATCATTCAGCGCAGTTGACCTAGGCTTGCTTGAAAATATCGTCACTGTATTTAGGCACGATGTCATGAACATAGCCAGATATTTTGGACCTATCTTCCCGATGTTCCTCGTTGGAATCAATTGTGGCTATTAAAGACGAGTATTGTGGCTCATCGTAGTCATTTTTGAAAAAGCTGGAATTGTGATTTATAACAGATTCCGAACAAATACTCTAAACATTTATAATAGATGCTGTGAAAACGCGATCCATTTTTATTAGCGGAGTGCTAGCTGTTGTTTTCCATCTAACACGTCAGCAGGAAGTTAAATATTTCACATATCCGCTAGCGGATAGCAAGCGCTACGTTGAATAACGGAAACGTGGATAATGTTAATTTAAATAATAGCTTGGGGCGCCCCCTAGTGTCGTTTTTGACATATCGTGACAGAAAGAAAGAAAGAAAATGCCCATTTTTCAGCTTTATATAGTAGATAAGTAAACAATAGATACTCACAATCATCCAGCTATCCGTTTTAATGTCGTAAGTTTCGATTAGATTTATAGCGTTTTGGTCTCTCCAACCACCAATAGCAAAGACGACCCCATGTGGTAATCTGGGTGTCTTCTGCAATTCACATTTGATACAGTTTCCTTCCGGCATCTTTGCATCCAAATCAAATAAGCATCGGTTGGCTTCGATGATAACAGAGCAGCAGTTTGAATCGTTACAAACGTATTTGTTCAGTTTGACGTTTTCTAAAAAGTAATCCGGATTCATCAAACCCAAGCGCACGTGCAGTATTAGCCTGCTAATGTACGTCAAACGGCCGTTTTTATCGTGTTCGACCCAACGCAGAACCATTTCCCAAACGAAATCTTCCACTTTGACGTTCAGTTCCTCGTGACTTACGATCTCTATCACTTCGTCCACGGATAGTGTTAGATACTGATCTTCTCTAGCAACTTTCGTAAAGTTGATTAATATAAATCTATTAAGGGAAGCGAAAACGTTATTGTAACCTGGTAACACTATAAGAATGATTTAGAAAGAATTAATTAATACTGTATACGCACTTAAAAGCTTTCGCTTCCATCTCTCCGCAGTTGTATGACCTGAACAACTTCCATATACCGATGCAGTTTTTTTTGTTGATGTGATTAAGCAGAAAATCCCAGCAATTCTTTAACATTTTGGTGACTATAAATTTATGGGCCACCGAAATTAATTGGTGCACGTTGTTCATCGATATATCGTTGTTTCTCGTATAGGCGAATTGTATTATGTGCTGCAGCATCTTGGACGTTACGCGTGGAATTGTGATTTCTTTTCTTTGGATATTGTTAATCCGATCCGTATATAACGCTTCGAAATACGGACTGCAGGTGACTAATACTATTCGATGAACATGAAATTCCCCTCCGTCTTCTGTCTTTAAGACAGAATCGCACATTAAATCTTCGTTCATTATTTTCCATAAGATGTTCAGAGGGGATGAGTGTGGACAGTCCTGTCGTGTTTTATCAATTTCGGCCGACATTCGATTTGAGTTTTCCATGGATTACACTTTTTCTGAATAAAATTTCAAATTTATAATTCTCAAGAATAGAATAAAAGATGTTCCAACGCCGAAAAAAAAGCCTTTTTAAGAACGCGATTATTAGAAAACAATATCGAACAATAATAAGTTTATTATTTTCGTGTAAATAAGCCAACGTCATTATAATTATTTATATTTTATATTCCCGCGATTACTCCCCGAAAAAATCATGGGATTTCTCGATCTGTCCGGGTTCGATTCCATTCTCCAGGGCGGCAAGCTGCTATCCTAATACGTATCCGAAATGTTCTATAGGTGTTTGCAAAGAAACGTTAATCTTCGTTTTCTCGGGAATGTGCTTTTTATAGAGGAAGCGATATTACTGTTACATTACGCACTTAATAAATGGAAATGACATCTCTATAATTTTCGCTTAAAAACTCGCTAATTAATTAATACTGTACTAGTTGCCAACCGTCCTATATTTAACCGTATTGTCCTCCCCTTTTCCTTTTGAGTACAGTTTTAATGCGTGTTTTTGTTTAATTTTACTGTGTTATCTTTGAAATACAGTAGAGCGTCGTTTATCCGAAAGCAGGTTAACCGAAACGTCGGTTATCCGAAAGCTTTACAGTCGGACTGTGTCGTGCTGAATCGAACGTTTTTTATACTAGATTAACTTCTAAAGTATAATTTTTTGTTTTTATATTTTTCAATATATTTTTGTTTGTACAAAATAAAGAAATAATTTTTAACGATACAATAGCCTCGATTATTATTATAAAAATTTTCGTTAGGCTTAAAATCGACGAAAATTCAACACGAAGCGACACGCAACGAAGAAAAATTTCAACATCGGATAGGTTAATATATTTTTTCGTACATAATCGGTTATCCGAACAACCCCAGTTCCCCAATTTATTCGGATAAACGACGCTCTACTGTATTGCCTTAATTGTCTCATTCTAAAGCAGCGATTCCTAACCGGGAATACGCGAAATAATTAAATCGTGGATCTAGCATGTTGCCACAATCTGTAATCCAAATTTTTATAAACACTTTGGATCAACAATTTTCCAATTTGAGTCTCAGAAAAAATTTCAATCGAATACATTAGACAACAAATTCAAAATTGGAATGATCTTACTGATTACAGTAGTGCTTTCTGAAGAAATTTTATTAGTAATGCTTAAAAATAGTTTTAAAATTTTAACAGCATTCTGGACGAAATGTAGCTCATACCCAGATAGCATATCAGGACCACCGACAACAGTTTGTAATGCTAAGGTTACTGAATCTTTTGTGTCAAAAAAACTGTTTAGCATTATTTTGCTGAATTCTTAATGGCTCAATTGAAACACTTTAAAAAGCCAAAATGTAATGGTCGGAGTCCGTCTTACGTCATTGTATTATTTGGCAATCCGCAGCTCCAAGTGGCTGTAACCATATAAGAAAATCAAATATACAGTACTGTATTAAATTTGCTACATCCTATAACGCTAAAAAGATATGTAGGATATTGTTCGGGAGAAGTGGATATGACAACATTGATGAAAAAGTATTTGGCAAAAGAAGCAGCAGAGTTAAAATCAATATAAAAGACAGTGTCATTTAGTAACAGATGAAAATTAACCTTCATTGACTTATCAGAAACGTCTTGACTGCTTCGTGGGTAATATTGACATGAGTGAGATAAATATAAATGAAATTGGACATCCTAAACTACTGGACTAAATACAAAACTGAGAATTCCAGCAGCATATTTTTTTCACAAATAAATTAACAGAAAAACAGCAGTATACTTTGACTTTAAAAATTCTTGTTAAAGTAGAAAAAATTTGTTTTTTTTTTTTTTTTTTTTGTTGTTGCCAGAATTGTCACAGACAACTTCAGTGTAAATTGCACAACATTTCATTTACTAATTGGTGGTCACATGAAACCGGTTGTACCGCATCCCATAGATAGGGAACGACAATTATTTTTAAGTTTTGATTCAAGTCATATTATTAAAAATTTGCATTCAAATTTATTATCTCCCAATCGAAAGTTGAAAAACGAGGAAGGCGAAATTTCATCAAAATATTTACACCTTTTAAAATTACAATCAAATGAAGTAATAAAGCCTGTCCGAAATCTTACAAGAAAGCATATTTGAAGATTCTGGAGCAAGAATTAAATTCAGAAAATAATGTACAAATGGTAGACGTTACATAATGTTTCTAACTCAAATTTCTACATACATTCCAGAAATCCGGATTTAATGCCATTTTTTGCCACAGATGATCAATGCCTGTGGTGGCTTGAAAATGATTTCCTTTCATATTTAGAAAAATGGAAAGTCATGTGTTGATCAAACAGTGGAATTTTTATAAATGGAAACATATAATGCTGTAAAACTGACTGCTCTTTCGACTGTAGCATGTATTCACTACTTATCGAAAGCTGGTTTTCATTACATTCTAACAAGAAAATTTATAGTGATGATGTTGAGTTGCTCTTTGGTCTTTTTTTTATACTCTTTCCTCCCTGTGGGCTCTAAGAGGGCTTCTTTTAGCAAGCCATTACGGGTTAGGCCAGGCCCACAATGGGGCGGCCGGGTGGTGAGGGACGGGGACCGACTTATCCGGACGGACCACCTCCGAAAAATTCCTGGGGATTATTCGACCTGTTCGGATTCGATCCGGGTCCCCAGAGCGGTAGGCTGCCACCTTGACCGCTCGGCCATCCGACCGTTGCCACAATGGGGCTGTCGGATGGTGAGGGACGGAATCCGACATATCTGGATTTTTCGACCCGTCCGGATTCGAACCCGGATCCCCCAAAGCAGTAGGCTGCCACCTTGGCCACGTGGCCATCCGACCTCTGCTCTTTGGGCAGTGGCGTAGCGAGGGGGTGCAAGGGGGTGTATCATGTCCCGGGCGCCACTCACAGAGGGGCTCCCAAATGATCTCCAAGACAAACTATATGTGTTTCTGGAGAAGGGAGGGGGCACCAATAAAGTGTCGTGCCCCGGGTGCCAGTTATGTTCGCTATGCCACTGTCTTTGGGAGTATCAGACAAATGAGTGGAGGAAATGATCATGTATGTATGTATAGTAAGTGTAGCTTATAGTATTCAAAAAGAATTTTGAAAACTGGCCTCATATCTACGACGGGTACGTCAAATGTGTCATGTCCTGGAAAAACTGAAAAATTATATAACACGAAAAAATAAAGCTGTCTTGTAATGAGTGAACAATTTCTGAATATATACCTAAACAAGATCACGATCAACAGTTAAAAAATATTTTTGCATTACAACATACTTTTTTTTTTATCGAATATTTATTAACTTTTACACAGCCCTGAAAATGGCTGTTGCCGGTCCCAAGCCCGGATAAAGGAGGAAGGTTGGCGTCAGGAAGGGCATCCGGCCGTAAAACATCTTGCCAAAACTACATGATGAATCTCAGAAACTGTGATAGAAGGAGAACTAGAGCGTACCCTGTAGGCGACGCGCAGCTAGATCGCCCTAAAGCTGCGAAAAGTGGGCAAGGGCTACCTCACCAGTGGCGGATGAAGTTAAAGAAGCAAGCCATACATGAGGAAAAGGTGTTGAGAATGGGAACACTGAATGTGGGAAGTATGACGGGAAGAGGAATGGAGGTGGTGGATATGATGTGGAGAAGGAGGATTGATGTACTGTGCGTGCAAGAAACGAGGTGGAGGGGAGACAAGGCGAAGGAACTTGGAGATGGATGTAAATTGTTTTATAACAGTGCAAACAGGAATGGAAGAAATGGGGTTGGAATAGTGGTGGCTGGCAAGTGGAGGAGCGAGGTACTAGAGGTGTACAGGAGAGGTGATAGGATGATGCGAATGAAACTGAGTTTTGGAGATGATCTACTTGTGGTGTTTAGTGTGTACGCACCCCAGGTAGGATGTGCAACAGAGGAGAAAGAATGTTTTTGGAGTGAATTGGATGAAGAAATGAGGACACTGGAAGGAGGGGAGAGAGTAATTGTGGGAGGCGACTTCAATGGGCACATAGGGGGGCGGAACATGGGCTATGAAAGGATCCATGGAGGCCATGGGGTTGGGGAACCCAACAAGGAGGGGGAGAGTATATTGGGTTTTGCTGTGGCTTTTGATCTGGGGATTGTGAATTCGTTTTTCACCAAGCAGGAAAGTCATCTGATAACTTTCAACAGTGGGCCTCATAGTTCGCAGATTGACTATATCCTTACTAGACGAGAGCACCTTGCGACGGTGATAAACTGTAAGGTTATACCAACAGATCAGGTATCGGCGCAACATCGGTTGATGTGCATAGACATGAAGTTAAGAATGTATAGGAAAAGTGGAAATACACAGAAGAAGAAAATCAAGTGGTTTCGTTTGAGGGAGGAGAGGGCGAGGGCGGAGTATGTGGAGAGGGTGCTGCTACAAATCTCGCAAGAATGGGAGGGGGTGCAGGACTGGTGGGCATATAATGCCCAGGCTATCAGGAACTGTGCGGAGGAGGTGCTTGGTGTAACATCTGGAAAGATTAGGGTGCAAAAGGAAGGTTGGTGGTGGAATGAAAATGTGCAACAAGCTGTTCAGGTAAAGAAGGAGGCAAAACGGAAGTGGGACAGGACACGTACTGAGGAAGATAGATTTGCGTATAAAACGGCAAAGCGTGAAGCTAGGAGAGTAGTGGCACAGGCAAAGGCAGGAGCATATGCGAATTTATACGAGGAGTTGGATACAAGGGAAGGACAGAAGAAAATATATCGTTTAGCCAAAATCAGGAATAGGGCAACGAAGGACATTTCGCATGTAAGGCAGATCAAGGACACGACGGGGACGGTCCTTCGAAGGGAGAACGATATAAGAGAAGGATGGAGGGCATACTTTGAGGGACTTTTGAATACAGAGAATGAAAGAAAGAACAGAGAGGAAGGAAGCCAAAACATGGGCATGGTACAGATGGTAACCAGAGAAGAAGTGGAAAGGGCCCTAAAGAGGATGAAGAACGGTAAAGCGGAGGGCCCGGATGGAATTCCTGTAGAGGTGTGGAAGTCATTGGGGAGGAAGGGCATTGACCTGCTATGGGACCTATTCAAAAAAGTCTTTGAGCAGGAGGAAATACCTAACGAATGGAGAGAAAGTATACTTGTACCTATCTACAAAGGAAAAGGGGATGTTCAAGATTGTAAAAACTATAGAGGAATAAAGTTGATGTCCCACACGATGAAGATTTTGGAAAGGGTTTTGGACAGAAGGTTGAGAGCAGAGGTGACCATTGCAGGAGAGCAGTTTGGATTCATGCCAGGACGGTCAACAGTCGATGCCTTTTTTGCCCTTCAGCAAATGTTGGAAAAATATTGGGAGAAGCAAACCCAGCTGCATATGGCATTCATTGACCTGGAGAAAGCTTATGATACGGTGCCTAGACAAGAACTCTGGAGGTGTCTAAGGGAAAAGCTAGTGCCTGAAAAGTATGTTAGATTGATACAGGAACTGTATAGGGAGGTGGCCACAAAGGTTAGGAGCTGTGTTGGAGTGTCCCGGTGCTTCAAGGTGGGAGTTGGTTTACATCAAGGGTCAGCATTGAGCCCCTTCTTGTTTAACATGCTGATGGAGGTGATCACGGACGGGGTCAGAGAAGAGGCGCCTTGGACCATGTTGTATGCAGATGATATCGTTCTGTGCGCCAAGACTAAAGAGGAGCTGAGGGTTAAATTGGAAAGGTGGTTGGGCACGTTGGAAGGGAGGGGCTTGAGGGTGAGTAGGAGTAAAACAGTGTATATGTGTAGTGGGGAGGTGGATGGTGCCCGGGAGAGGAATCTGGAGTTGAGGGGAGATGTATTTTGCAGAGTCAATACCTTTAAGTATCTGGGGTCAACTGTGGTGGAGGATGGAGGTGTGGATAAGGAGGTGACAGGCAGGATTCAGGCTGGCTGGAGGAATTGGAGGGATATGTCAGGTGTGTTATGTGATAAGAGGGTGCCGCTTAGGTTGAAAGGGAAAGTTTATCGAGTGGTGGTGAGACCAGCTATGTACCGCTTCGGGGGTCGGACCCCAAAGCGGTAGGCTACCACGTTAACCAATCGGCCGTTTGTGGCGTTTTATCATCAATTTTGCTGATCTCGCCAGATGAATCAGACAAATCTTTAAATTGTCTGATCCATGTGGCAATCGTTAATTCAAATTCTGATGAATATAAAATTAAATAAAATAGATTGCAAATTTTGAGAGTTTATAAAGTTTACTCCATATTACGTATTTATAAGGTTTATTATTCTATCAGTTGTAGGCCCTGTGTTATTAAGTGTTAAAGTGGATTTCCGTCAAAAATCAACTTAATATAACAAAGAATAACATTGTTGAGCTTTATTGTACGCATTTCATTGTTGGAAAACGTTCGTTCAGACGTTGGAAATTAATGGAGGCGAGATTTCAAGGAATTTGCTAGCAGTATGTTTGGTGTCTAGTGCAGAGAAACCGCCGAATATACACGGCCGAACTAAGAATTGCTAAAGGTATTTTTATCATGTTACTTTCTTAACATTAAGTGTAATAAGTAAGCAGGCGTTAAAACAATTTTAACAAATTCGAGATTGTTAATATTTTATATCTTTATAATGAAATGCTATTGTATATTTTTGGAATTTTCCATCAAATTGAAGATTTCAGATTAATTTATCAAATAAATTCGTATGGCTAGACAGAGGGGTTAAAAATAAAGTTAAAACGTTAAAAATATTAATAACAATTAAAAGAATTAAATTTGGATATAAAAATCTTTTCGTAATATAATAAACACGAGAAAATGACCTTTTCAATATCAGATGAGCTGATATTCAATATCAGATTGTGCTATGCGATGCTAATTATTTGGCATCGATATAATTTTTTGAATTAATATTTACGATCAGCTGGAAAATGTTTAAAAATTATACATAACATCGGACATTTGTAGTAGCAATTTAATGCATTCGACGTAACGCGTGATACATTTACCCACACGTCATATTTATCTAACAATTATTTCCGATTGTTATTTTTCTATTATTCAATAATAGAATTTCTCCAGAAACTCCGACTTTTATTCATTATATTTCCATGCTATTTTGAATCGGTGTCGAGAAGGTAAGTATCATTTCTTTTTTTGATCTAAGTGATTCAAATGAAACAAATTTCCTACTTGAAACATCTTTATTATTTAGATTAACGATTATTATACAAATTATTGTTGAATTAAATTCCTTAGATTGATTTATAAATTGCTTATTTAACCTCGAATGCTTTAAGGTTAAGTGAGCAATTATCGAAAGAACCATTTCGATTATATCAGTAGTTTATGGAGAGGAATACGTTTGTATCTGACATAGGGGAACAAGTCTTTGATGACGTAAGGATGCACCAAACGTTTATTTTTCTCCCCATTCATTATAAAATTTGTGGGGATGGCTGCAATATATTATTATAATATATTTTTTAAATCATATATATCACGAATCCTTCATATTTCGACAAGAATTTTTATTTTAAAATGCAGCTAATAGTTCATTTGCCAGCTTGTAGCTGACACAATAAATGAAAGTAATATTAGAAACAGGTACAACTGTCTGAAAATAACTCCCGTATTCTGTATTTGCAAATGATTTTAACTTCTGGCTTCAGGACATAATTATGAGGAAAAACTGATTCCTGATTTCTGAGGAGTGGTAATGATAGGGAAGAGGATAGAAAAAGGAAAATTTTTGTTAATATAATTTTTTAAACGGCCCATGATCCATTTAGAATATCTTAATTTTAATTATGATCTTTTATATTTCAGCAAACGAAGACAAAATGCAAAGATATTAGACAAATTGGAAGCAAAAACCAATTAAATGATTAATTTTAGAATTTCATTCTTGCTTTATGTATTAACGGACGAAGATTGAGATAGAAAATCAGAGGACGTTAAAAGATTTTTAAATTTAGAATTTAGGTAAGTGTTTAATCTATTTAGAATATTTCAATATTAATCGTGTTCCTTTTTTTATGTTTCAGAGAGCATGGAAAGAAATTCAAAATCACTCGATGTTGAACATGTTGGAAATAAACTTCAAAGGACTGCAATGGAAAATCAGCGGACGGCAGAAAAAGCGAAATGATTTGCGTAAATAAATTCGATCGATGTTAAATTGAGAATTCTCATTAACGGAAATCAATGCAGGGGTCAAGTTATTTCTTTTAACATATTGTACGAAGGATAAAATTTGATATACACAGAAGTTACATTCCGGAATCTGTAAGTGGTGTTTCATATTTGAACGTCAACAGGCAATATGGGGTACATAAAGTAAGTGAAAGAGATCATCCTTTTATTTTTTCCATAAAGAATCTATTCCTTAATAAACGTCGTAATCGATACAGAAAGTAAAATTATGTTGTGATACATAAGCGAGATTTTATTGTTCTAAGCAGAAAACTTTACGATATTAACTTAAAAGACAAATAAAACACGAGAAGGAATATTATCATCATTAATGTCACCACACATTAAAGACACCGCATATCTTTTAACTATCATGCATTTATTTATTTCTGAAAATATTTAATTTTTTCACGTAAGCATTAAATTTGATATGTATTTAAATAACTTGTCTTTATTTATTTTATAAATATTTAATTTCAGATATTAGATAAGAATATTATCTGGATTGTTTTGCGTTAAATAGACGTTTTTACGACATTTGTTTCACACAATACAAGAAGGAAGGATCGAGATAAGTCTTTTCTATACCTTTTCTGTACCTTCAATATTTAGGATAATTAACGGATTGAAATGTTATAGGTTTTTTTAAAAAATTTAATAATTACTTAAGCTTAGATTGTTTAGTATTAGTATTATAATTTGACAAATCAATATGCTTTATATACTCTTTTTAATAATAACATCTTTCAAGTTATTCTCTTGGGAAAGTCGGAAAGCAAGCCTACTTTTACAGAATCAATATATTCTCATACTATGATTAATATCAATGAAACAGTTAATATAAATCAACTGACTTGATCTAGAATTGACTATAGAAATGACTATGGATAAGAGAAATTATCTCTCAAAATTAGTAACAATTATCCCAATACTGTATACCATAATATAAACACATTGTATATGCAAGTTAAGTGTTTAAAAATTGTATTCAATGTGCTAAGTCAGGGTTTGAAGAAATATGGTAATAAAGGTTTAAACACTGGAGAGTTTTAATAGGAGAAATCTAAGATATGCAAGGAGAACTTGGTTTCAAGATGCCAAGTAGCTAAAATAAAAGCAAGTGATAGGAAAAGTATTTAAGGAGTTCCGGAGACGACAAATCAAGAACAAAGAAAGACTTATCCAGTGAAGAAATCAACTTATCACACAAGACATTTAGGACATCTTGGGATTAATCTCTATTGTCTGAAACCATATTATCTACTGCTCATACGGCGAAAATTTTTTATTGACAAGTTTACCTAAAAACGGAGAAAACCGAAATAAGCCAATAATTCTGATATGTAAATTGCCCTTTATATATTATTTTAAAAATATATAAATAAGTATTAGTTCAAAAGATAAATTTATTAAATAAGACAACGGTTCTATAATGAAATATTATATAATATATTAAATATATTAAATATTCCGCAATATTATTTATAATGTTTGCTGTTATTCCAACATAACTGATAGCTTTAGCAATTGGAAATTCATTAAAATAACAACAAAAAGCTCTTCGTGCATAACGTCAAGCATTACAAAAGTTTTACAAAAAAGTCTATTTAAATCCATTTCGTTACCACTTGACTCCAACTCCGGTTTTTATAATTCTACTTATTTTGCTTCTGAATGTAATAATTTATAAATAAATCACGGAAGCCTAAGGCTTTGAGATTTCCTGCATACATAAGCAGTCTGTCAACTGATGTTCAGCCTGAAATCAACTAAAAGAAATTGATGAAGGGAATTTCCATGAAATCCGGTGAATTCTGAAAATTATTAGGAATGATAAAATTATTATTGAAGAAGTAGAGAGGAGATATCACACCATTCCATGATTTCTTAGGACTGTTCAAGAGCGCAAAACAAGATTTGCAGACCATGTTCTAATATGGCAATAAAACTTTAAACACTGGAGGGTTTTAATAGGAGAAATATAAGAAGGGCAAGGATAACTTGGTTTTAACATGTCAAAGTTTGTGCTAGCATTCTTAAATACCAAGTAGCTAAAAGAAAAGCAAGTGATAGAAATAGCTGGCGATTTATGGTGATCAACCTTCGTAGCGGAGAGGGTACAGTATAGTACATCATGATGATGAAATAAATCAGCAACTTGTCGATATTATTTATTATAATTATATAGTATATAGTTACATATGTTTAATAATTATATATTTTAATCTATAAATATGTTATGAATTATTTACATTTTTAAAGTATTCTTTTATTCGTTGCTATATTTAATTTAAAATGGCAAATATATTGAGAATCATTTAAAAAAAAAAACAATTTATTTTGATATATTATTTTTATTAAACGAAAAACAAGTAACACCAAAAATCTTCTTACGTAATTTTTACAAAAAGGTACAAACAGCAATCACGTGATATACATCCAATGGTGAATGAACCGAACCACACATGCAAATGTCCCTTCTAGAAAATGAAAAATAATCAATTTAATAGCGAGGTTGAGGCCGAAGTTTTCAACGCAACTTCGGCTTCAACCTCGCTAATCTCGATTCACAAAACGGATAGTCTTCTCGAATGATTTCAGTTTATTGAATAAATCGAATAGCAACGAATATCCAGTTTTATTCTCTGATTGCTATTCTGTCAAGCAATCAGGGTCAGTTTCTGGAAATCAAAAAACTACCACAAAATGGGTGTCGCCTTGACGTGGCTTTGTGGCTTAATGTGTGAAAATCTTATCGAAGTTTTTCAGATAATATTTTCCACAGACTAAGTACACCCGACAGAAATTTCAAAAGGATTTTAAATCGTATAATTCTTTTAGTATTCTACATGTTTGTTCGAATCGTCATTAATTATAATATTTTTTATGCCTAAGAGTGACTTGCCAATATAGTCTGGACACTAATATAAATATTACAATACACTACGTAATTTAGATAAATCAAAAAAAAAAATTATCCATAAAATTTACTTAAAGAAGTAATACTCACTTTGGAAAATTGTTCTTGATAATATTTAAAATTATTAACATCTAAAGGTGATAAAAATTCTAAAAATTTTGTTCAAAAATCTGTTAATATAATTATAATTAAAAGAAAAATATAATTAAATATAGCTTTGTAAATAAACGTACATAAAAATAACACAATATCTTCTGTATTTTTAAAATCTTAAAACAATGCACCTTACAAGTTAATCAAATCCCTCCCTACGAGTGGCCAATGTATGAAATCGTTAGAAGCGTTATACCATATTTTGGTGTGTAACATCCACCAGCTAAACCGCCAGAGGTGTGCCGCTCTGTAAAGCGCAAGCGTGAATGCTTGTAATCTGGTTGCTTTACACCATTCAGATATTTTCGCCATGAAAGCTACCCCGTATTCGATAACAAAGCGCTTCCATTGGGAATATGCATATACGGATTTCTATTCGATTATACAATAGCAATCTTTTCATTGTCTTCACGTGTATAGAAATTTGTAATAAAATACACAATGCGGTTATAATAAAATATTAACTTTAAGTAATTCAGAGTACGTTAAAATATCAAAATAATCGCACAATATGTATTTATATTTTAGAAAATACAAGGGAAGCGGCGCACAGTGGGTCGTGAGACGATTCTAGCAGTACTTAAGTATGTAGGCTAGTGCAATTTATTTTTACTATAAAAATATTTTTCTTAGATATCGTATCAACTAAAAATTTACATATCGGAGTCACATTCGGAGTTTGACTCGGATTCATCTTGTACTACGGTCACGCTCGGTGCTTTTAGTAATTTTAAAACGTTAGCGGTTAAACGGAGTTTTTTCTTCATATCAAGTGATCTAAGGTTTGTAATGAGAGGATCCGAAGAAATTAAAAAAATATGTAAAATATCTGTATTAGTGTTTATTCTAGAAGTTTTTCGGGAATAACTCTCACGAAATTTTTAAAATTTCTTGTGTCTAGCTTCTTGCACTTCGGACAATTGTTCTATTAGAACGAGAAACGAAGATATAATTTTTGATCCGTGTATTAAAACTTTGTGAAGAGTGAGTGACATGGGATACCAATGATAAAGCGTCACGTATAACTCCGCTGTTTCCTTCGTGTAGATTTCGAATTTGCTTGTATCGATTTCGTAGCCGGTTGCCAGTGCTTGTAATATAACCGAAAATCGTTCTTTTAGGTTCTTGTTAATACCGGTTATCTCTGCAGTAAGAATGACATTCGAAAAAAATCTTCTTGCCGAATTACCGTCGTTGGTGTTTCCACCACCTTGCTTGGGAGTATCCAGAAGTAAACCAGTTTCGGTTTTAAATCTATCAATAATATTTTTCTTGTTGATACCGACTCTTTCTCTTCGGTCTTGCGCACTTGCCATTTTTTAATATCCTTCGATTCGCTATGTGAAGAATGCATTCCATGAATCTTATGTGACAACGAAGAGTCGGTAGACCAAATGAAAAGTTTCTTCATTACATTGCTTCATTTTAATGTTAGGTAGATCGTTCATTTGGCTGGATGTGGCACTACATACGTAACACTTTTGAGTCGATTTATTTGATGTTAAAGCATTACAGACCTTAGTATCGACCATGGTTTCGATAAACTCGTGATTTACTTTTAAAGTGAAATTCTTATATATAATTTCGGTACTTTGTATCTCACAAATCTGGTGTTTGATGCGAATAAATTCATGCAGACTTTCCTTGTCGGTTTCTTTTACGAAGCGAAAACAAATTGGTCTGCAATATCTGGTAGAACTTGGTCTAGGATTTTGCCATAAAATTACCTTTTTCTCATTTTTGTCGTAAGCAAAAGTTTGTATATGTATCAAAGACGTCATAATTATATTAGTGTCCTCGGAATTTTTCTTCAGAAGCTCTTTGTTTGTATCGACTCTGTCCTCCACTGCCATCCAAACCCCACTTGTAAACGTTGGTAATATTCTTCAAATTGCATTTATCTTTTACATAAAAACTCTTTAATACATCTGTTAGAGTGAAAAAAAGACGTTCTGTAGTTAGGTCCACTAAAGCTTGAAGTTTTATATCACTTTTATCTTCTGTAATAGTAGCATCTGATGGATAACAGGCTTTCTTTGCTTTCTTAATGCTGTGGTAACACGGATAAATATTAACACCTTTTTCTATAGCACTTTCCGTAACATTATACACTGCGATTTAGTTAATTTCATGGAGGTAAAGCCAGAGCTTCCTCGGGAGAATACATTTTGTGTAGTACCGATGGTCGATTAAATGCCTTTTTCAATCTCGTCGCTGATTTTGGAGATTTCGTAATACATTTTATTACGTTAGTTGCATCTCTTTTTCCAGATAATTTTAACTTTACCTCAGCAGCATAAGTAATTTCATTCGAGTTTCGATCATCACTGATTTCTTGAACTTTTCTCATTTTTGCTCTCGTTACAGTTTTCGAAAAATCCTTTTGGGACGTCCCATTTATTTGTTTTTGTGGTGTTTTACAGCTTGCACTAGTTTGTGGCAAATCGACATTTTCGATAATTATCTGATCATTGAGCCACAAATGATTTCTTGTTGAAAAATGTTTGATATTTCGATTACATCTCTTACATCTTTGACTTAGACCAACGGAAAAAAAAGAA
Source organism: Centruroides vittatus (assembly GCF_030686945.1). Taxonomy (NCBI): domain Eukaryota; kingdom Metazoa; phylum Arthropoda; class Arachnida; order Scorpiones; family Buthidae; genus Centruroides; species Centruroides vittatus. Next base: position 30,024 of record NW_027121740.1, read on the forward strand.
ATAATTCGACGTAACTCATTTTCCATAACTCGACTAGAATTTGTTAATTAAACTTTTTAAATGTAGCATAGTGTTTTTTACGGTAATATTTTATACTTCGAATGACCCGCTTATCATTTTATCTTTTTTTCTTAGTTTTTCAAAAAGTTCACTCCCGCTGACTACAAGCCAACGCCCTGTGAAAGAAAAAATGGTTATACATCAAAATCCGCGCGTTTACGCACACAAATATCTGTTAGGCATAATTATAAAACCTTCAGAAATCCGAAAAAATGAAATTAAAACGTACAAAGACATACGAAAAAAGATGCAGAAGTTTTAAAGTGCTACTTATTTAAAATAAAGTGTAAAAATCCCTTGGGTTTGCGATTGTTTTATATAAAATCTCATCATTGACTATTATTAATGAAATATGCATATTAAAATACATACCTTGGCGATTACTATTCATCTTAATATTGGATAAAAACACTCAAAATAGCCAGCGAAACAACTGTTCGAAACAAGTCCGAACACGGCACTAACGTTATGAATCCAACGAGATATAAAACTGATGCTTTTCTTTTGTTGTTTAGCAACTTTACGGGGCGTATTTTAAAAATTATCGATATCAATTGACTCACTGGAATGTTGTTTATTAATTCATAAATATGTAAGGGTCATTAACAGTTATGCATTTTTTGACTTTTGTCCTCCTAGAATCGTCTCACGACCCACTGTGCGGCATCCCGAACCCATCGATTCCATATCCTGCTGACAATCATGGGATCGCGACCAACGTAAGCAGCAATACTTCGGTACGATAAACTGCAATCCCAGCAGGCTACAATTTGACCTCAAAGTCAGACACGTGCTGGTAGGCATTTCTCCTTACAGGAGACATGACAGCAATAACAACGTTCTTACCAGAAAACAACGTTCAAATGCAATTTCTATATGAGAAACCTACTATAAAATCTCTTCTTTTATACACATTGTAGGTGTCACTACCGCCGCCTGCCTTGCATGAATGCGTTGAAAAGCTAATCACTTGCATATCACAGCATGCTCTACCTGTCATCCAATTTCACGTGTGTGGCGTGCCGCCTTCCTGTTGTAGCAATTTTAATGGCCAGTAGTGTAGAAAATAATTGGTTTTATGTAATTTAGAATTTTACGTTTGGAAAAAGTTTTATTCTTTATCAAATTCTACTCGTACTTAAATCAGTTTTGTTGAAATATATTAATTAATGTTTGACTTGAAAATGTTTTAGAAAACATTTAATTTTGGTAGATTTTTTACCAAGCAACTGTACCAAAACCCTTGGAAGATTTTCTATTTAATTTTTCAGTTTGTTTCAGAACAGATCTTTGATTCTCATTTAAAATACATTTAAGTTCGTAATATATTCCATGGTTAAACAAATAAATTTCAGGGCCGAAAGAAAAGAAAAAGAGTAGTTTGGTTTGGTCTGACATTGTTACATGCTAGCGGATTATTTGAAATTACAATTATATTCGTAACTTGTCGGGACCGGCATTGACCGGTGTTACATGCTAGCGGATTATTTGAAATTACAATTATATTCGTAACTTGCCGGTCCCGACAAGACCTGTCCTACGGCTTGTTCTGTAGTATAAATAATTTCGCATTATTTAATTAATAGTATTGTGGTAATACTAAGCGATAAAATGCGAACACCGAGCGATAAAATAAATGAAATAACGCGAGGACTGGCAACGTTCGCTGAACTCTAGCGGGAAAGTGTTTTTTGTATTGACTCTCCTGGTGAACACGTGCATCTACAACACGTCGCGAAAGTTACTTTGTGTACCGTTGTATTAATATATATTGTATTTGGAGATTAAATGTATATATTTTGAATCAAACTTTGTGATCGTCTGACTGACCAACCGTCCCACCGAAAGAAGAAGCGACGGACCTGAGACCGTTGATAGTAGGGGTTTGACGTGACCTCTTCGTGGAGCCTACTGCAGTGTGTATGTGCATTAGGCCTATTAACGAAAAACAGAATCAAGCAAATACTGCAATTTTTGATAACTTTTAAAATACAGTTTATTTTTAAACGATATTTCATACAGAAGAAATTAACGTTTATAAAAAACTTTCTTCGGCAGAAGAAGCATCTTCATCAATTAGCTTTGCAGAATCTTCCGAGATTGATTCCAGCAACGGTTCAGCTTGCTTCGTCTTCCTCTTTAAGAAAACACCTACGCACGGGAATTCGAAATGTATCCAGTCTAACTTTATCAGAACTTTTGTCAATTTTGTTACTCTTCGAGTTCCCTAAAGTTTCATCCACACGCATTCCTACTACGCTCTTCTTGGATAAAACTTTGTAAAGTTCATCCATATAGGACGTGCAGTCTTTAGCACATGCTCTTCTCGACTGCTTCATCTTCATCATATTCCGGTAATAGTCCGACATATTCGACTCGTCCACAAGATTCTCTTCGAAGTAATCGGTGAAAGACGATGGTAACTCATCTGTGGACTGGTTCTTCTCGTAATCACAAGTTGGAATACGTTCATATTTCTTGTTTCTGAACAAAGACAAACGTTCAGATTGTTGTTTCAAATCCGGTATCGATGGTTTCTTTAAAGAGGATAGTAAATTGAGCATTTTCGATTTGACTCCCTCTTTCTTCCTATTATCTGAATAAACATTTGAGTTGATAGGATGGTCCGAAGTGGGAGTATCTTTCGTATCCACTTGTTTGTCCAATTTCTCTTTCGTCTCGTAGTCTTGCGATAACATTGGTTCTGTTAAGTAAATTACTTGAGCTTCATCTTTATCATGAATGGGAAATCATTTCTTTTTATGCGCGCATGATTTGGGCACCTAATACTTTGTGCCAAATTGCAACTTCTGACACGTACTCCATATCTCTAAGCTGGTAACATAGCAGACAGTACGATTTTATAAACAAGACATAGTCTTGTCAATAAAAAATTAATAAAAATAGTGAATAAACAATGAAAAAATTACCGCTTGTGGAGAAAACCTGAAGAAACTAGCTATGTCCTTTTCCTTCCTAACAATAAAAAGTACTTTTTATAAACAAAAAAAAAAATACTTTTTTCAAACAACACGTGGGGATATTGTTGAGAGATAATAATAATAACGGTAACACACCAGTAATGTTCAAAATAACACCAGTCGGATTGACAAAACACAACGTTTATATTGACGAGACAAACATACAAAATAAATACAAAATAACGTTTACAACTAGGTATCCACAATGCACTAATCTAAGTTACAACCGACTATGTTCCGTACAAGTTCGTTGGAAGGACACCTTACGATCTCCGCTAACAGACTTAGTACTCGCAACACCTCTGAGTCAGGAAAAGTTCGTGATAGTCCGACGGGAGTCCACTTACACCAGGTTTCAGCAAGGTCCCAAAGAGAGATAGATAGATCTTTTCCCGCCGAAAACTGCTTCTTATATAGTAGCCGGCGTTCAAATTCTCCGCCAATCAGCTTCGATGTCTTCGTAAAGTCCGGCCAACGGCCATTCTCCAACAGCCAATCGTCGATTCCAGCCACAACGGCTTTCCCAACGGATCTTCTCTAACGGTTCTTCCGTTAGACGGCCGGATGGCCGAGCGGTCAAGGTGGCAGCCTACCGCTCTGGGGGACCCGGGATGGAATCCGAACGGGTCGAATAATCCCCAGGAATTTTTCGGGGGGTGGTCCGTTCGGATATGTCGGGCCCCGTCCCTCACCACCCGGTCGCCCCATTGTGGGCCTGGCCGAACCCATAATGGGCCTACTAAAAGAGGCCCTCTTAGTGCCCACAGGGCGGAAAGAGTTAAAAAAAACGGTTCTTCCATAACGGCTATGATTTTGAATTACGAAGTTTCCGTTATCTTACAAACAGCGGGAATCGCTCGCCTGGGCGATTCCATCCACTACAATACCCCACCATCAAAAGTCTGTAGCATAATCACTAATCACGCATAATGTTATCCCCACTACCATTGACCGACTGCGCAACATTTATTGATCTGTTGCATTGTATTGTACTGTACAATCGGCAGCATAAGTTTTTATTTTTATTTTTGCATTTTGAAATGTATAATAAAGTTTGTGATTGTTTGCGATATTTTTCCTTCAAACATTTCATTCTTGCCTGTTGTACAGATAAAGCGTTGAATCTCTGAAGTACACGGACACTAAATATGTTTGTGGTCATAAACCACATCAATAATGTCGATTTACACATGGAGCTAATTTTGAAATAACAGAACAAATGAAAGTTGTAAAATTATTTGATTCCATTTCTACTCTCATCCAAATGACAATAGAAGTGACGAAAGTCACCAAGAATAGAAGGAAGGAATAGAAGATCGCAATAAAGAAATCACTGAAACGGCGATAGAAGCGTTTTGTTTCTGTTCTTCGTATTCGGATAGGTTAAGATTAATAAAATCATAGATAATACATATGTATAACAAATTATATTTTTAAAATCGTAAGCCGAAGTTATTTGGTGTAGAAGGCTTCATAAAATCTAACAAATTCGTCTGACAGCGCAAAGATTTTTTTCGCCCGCAAAATTTTCTCGTAGCATGCTAATAATTTTTTTATTTCTCGTTTCGTAGAAGAAATGCGCTCTTCGTTGGAGTCTATATTTTCTAAAATTTGTAACCACTTTTCAATTGAACTGAAACCTTCTGTCAAGATTTTACAACTTCGAGAATTTTTTCTTTACCTTTTATAATTGTTCTGACCGTCGATTCCGGTAGATCAAACTTCTTTGCCAATTCACAAATTTTCATTTTTGTATCGAAGTCTTTAATAATGTTAACTTTATATTCCAAAGATAAAGTTTTTCTTTTCTTGTTTGATGCAGAAGAATCAGTTCTACTTCGTTTGGATGACACAGTAGAGTCTCTCAAGTCTCCGTAGATATAACAGACACAGAAATAAATAACAAAATAAATTGTAGCTATGCGTCGATTCCGCGCGACATGTCCAAACATGTAAGCTGAACAATAGTGGGGGGAGTGAGTAATCAAGAGTTGCGTGGCGCTCAAACAAAAGACGAATCGACGAGATTTGAAAATCGCGTAACGCCGGGTTCGCGTAAGTCGGGGTAGCGTAAGTCGAGATATTACTGTACTATAAGAAAATGAATAAAACAGACAACTGATTTGATATTTCAACTACGCTTGTCGGAGAACAACACAGACACCACACTCAACGAGCCGTCATTAAAACTCAACTGTCTAGCCTTTAAAGAGAGTCTCCTTTTTATTTTGTTTCAAAGAAAATTTAATTGACGAACTTGCCCCGTAATACCGAAGTTACGCGTCCTCCCCTATACATATACACACGTAATGCACATTATATAACAATACGTAAATTTTCTCATACAATTACATTATTAAAATGTGTTGTATTTGCGCGTATCGAATGCCTGGAATGAAAACCTCGTAAGTCACGAAATCACTTTATGGTCTACATATCAAGTTAACTCCTTAAATTTTTGTATGAAAGAATGGGAGATCTTTTTATGGGTAAAAGGGAGATGATATCTAAATCTTTTATTTGGGGTACAATTTGAAACAAATCGTAGACCTATAAATTCCAATTGCCGTCTGTCTGTCCTTAATCTCGGAGTTAAATAGATAATCTTTCTATATTTGGTTCGGCTTTTAAAAACAGGAAGTCCAGAATAACTATATACGAACTTCCGAATACAAACCGGAAGTCACGTTATTTCAATACAAAAATTTTCTCCCGAAAGGAATTAGATGACCGGCACGACTCTACTGTTCAAGGAAAAGTATGACGTTCAAAGTTAAGCCACTACTAATTTGAGGTGGAAAGCATATATTTTAAATAAAATAAATTAAAAACATGATTAAAAATTGCAGACCAGCATTGTGAAGATGTCACAATAAATAATTGCTCGTTAATTTTTAAGTTTTTAGTATTAAAGAGATTATGATTTTTTTTAATATGCCATAAATTAACATTTATCTCTTGCAGCCGTGCTAAATTATATTTTTACTTTAAACAGTTTTATTTTAAAAAATACACAGAAAATTTTAAAATTCAGGAAACAAATTAATAATAGGCAACAGTTTGCAAAGCATTTTGTTTTATAGTAATTTTTTAAAATGCTAGTACAAAATAAATACCTTTAAAATATAAATTTATATTTACTGGAGTCACAAAATAATCATCACTAAGATTTACAAGTAAACTACTTTAAATACTTATTTTATCGGATATGAAGAAACAAGTGGAAGTCGATTTGCAGTTGACGCTTTTCTCAAGAACTTGATTTAATAATTTTATAAACAAATTTTTAATTTTTCATCTTTTGATCAAGTATTATTAAGTGCGATTTATTGTGTGTGTTATTCTCGTCTCAGAAGTTAATATTGTGTATACCCGACGCTCTTAAAAACGCAAGATTCCAGGTAGAAGTCAAGGCATATTCTTATGCTATGCCTTAAAATAGACTATAAAATATCAAACTTATAATATATATATTTACGTCGATTATTTCCGGGGTATTTATACATTTTAAATGTGTGGATTCTTGCCGGATACAGTTTTTTTATTCTATTTTTTAAAAATAGAATTGACACTGGTAACAAAAAATAACTACAGTAGAGCGTCGATAAGTGGAACCAATTGGGGACTGGGGTCCTTCCAGTTAATGATTTGTTCCAGTTTCCGACTTTGTACGAAAAAATACATTAACCTGTCCGATGTTCAAATTTTTCTCCGTTGCGTATCGCTTCGTGTTGAATTTTTCTCCGTTGCGTGTCGCTTCGTGTTGAATTTTCGTCGATTTAATTTCGTCGAGCCTAACGAAAATTTTTATAATAATCATCGAGGCTATCGTATCGTTAAAAATTATTTCTGCATTTTGTACAAACAAAATAAATATATTAAAGAATATAAAAAACATGAAAATTATACTTTAGAAGTAAATTTAGTATCAAAAACATTCGATTCAGCACGACACAGTCCGACTGAAAATCGTTCCACTTTCCGGCCATTCCACTTATCGACGCTCTACTGTATTCTAAAGACCAGGAACTCGTTCGGTCCCCAATAATAATTTTAAATGGTGCAGATGCCCAAAGTTTGGGGGCCGGCACCATTTAAATTATCTGAGGATTAAACAGTCGGATCTTCTAGAGTTGGAGCCACATTTTCTGTGATGCATATAAAATTTACCAATTTTTCATCAATAAAATTCATATTTTGTGATGAAAAACTGATTTAAAATTTTTACATTTATTTAAAAATATCGACTGTTTCATTATTTTTCTTCTTGAAAAAGGCTTGAACATGCAAAATGTTTAAAATTTTTATTCAAAAATATATTATTTCTCCATAATGGAGGAATAATATATTTTTGAATAAAAAGGATCATTATTAATTTAAATCTACCTATTTGAAATACATAACTTCTGGCTTTTGAAAATTTTGCGGAATTCCTTTCAAATTTTTTAATTTGCATTTTGTATGTTATAATTGTGTTGGGTCCAACATCCCTTTGAGTAAAACGTAGAGAATAATAATTTGTTAAATTTCTACATATGCGAACACTTTTTATAGAAAAAAATTATTTGTATCTTTCTTTATTGTATATTAATTCATTATTTAATTTTCATAAAATGATCTAACAACTGTTTAACATTTGTTAAAATGGTGTTTTTTTAATTGCATTTGGTGCAAAACTTTATATCACACGACTTTGACACGTAGTCGCGATACAAAACATTTATTGACAAATGTCTTCCTGTAAAATGAAATTTATTTCAAACTAATGTAAATTACTAACAGCTCTTTAGGCGTGATGAATAATGACTAAATGTACTGGTATATATAAAAATTAGAAATGGGGAATACTCGAATACTGTATTCGAGATACTTGAGCTCGAATATATAAAAAAATAAATTCAAATACTACAAATACATCTCTAATATGGTGCCATACGTACAGTCACAGTGACGAATCTAGACGTATCGAAAGGGAGCTAACTCAAAAATAAAAAATGTTTGCACTATTAATAACTACTGTAACTACTGTACAGTACCTTTTATTAACACGTACACGACAATTGTTATTGTATTGTAACGGAGATGACCAATATCTAAAAAAATCCGCTTTAAAACTCAGTCAAAATTAAAAGTTTGAAGTTTCGATTTTTAAAATTATATACTGTATATAGAAACAGTAATATAAATTGACGTAAAAGTGTATACTATCCTCACGAAACGAATGTCTCTCTCTTAGCCAATAGTTCCTGGATGAAGTCTTTACAGCGTGTGTATTATCTGTAATACTTTCATAGCGAACAATTTTCTGATCATTGTGACTGAAGAAGATTGTTGTTGTAAGTTATCTGGTCTAACAGAACCAGAAGACAACAAGTCTGAATAAACAACTTATCTTAAGCACATTAAAAAAAATATTCTACAGTTTAATATGTTTAATGTAGTCTATTATTCATTTTCTACAATACTTTATAAATTATAACTTTTTTTAGAGTAATTTCTAAAATTTTTAAATAATTTTCAATGGATGTTAGAGATTGACACATTTTTGTTAACTGTATGATTTGTTTAAGCATTACTGTATATCAGAACAAACCACAATAAGATTTTCAAGATACTACGTAGTAAAATAATTTCAATTTAAATAATTTAAAAGAAAAAAAAAGAGAAGAGAAATATATTTTTTTCCCCTCAAAGTTTAAAATTATTCTCTTACCCAGTAATACTAAATTTCAAATAACATGGCAGTTGGTTTAATTGAATATCCTTTATCTTTATTAACTATTATTAGTTATTTCTTTTAAGCAGCAGATAATTACATGAATACTATTGTAGTTTTTAAGCAAGGAGGCTAGATTTGCAGTTATAATAAATAAAATATTTAAGTTTGTATTATATCTTAAAAAATTCCTATTTGTTTACAATATCTTTATTTATGTGTATAATATTCCTAAAAAATATTTATGTAATAGTTGATCTTATATTACTTTTATTGTTTGGATCAAATTTAAAATAATAAACATTTGTCAAACTTATGGCCAATGAAATCATTTTTATACGTTTGTGTAGAAAAAAGGTAACTAATGTACAGAGAATTGAAAACTAACTCATAAAAATAAATTTTTCTTCCTTTTTTAAAATCATATTTTAGAATATTTTATTTTATATATACAGTATTTGCATAGAAAATGTTATCTTTTCATTTAAAATTAAATAAATATATTAAATTGTTGATATTTTATTGATAATCTTGCTATTTACACTCTTCATCAACAAGCTTCTTCATAAACAGCTATATAAAAAAAAAATTTTAAATATATTATTAACATTTTCTTTACATTAATATTTTTCAAAATATTTATAAATGAATAAATTTGAATAATTTCTGCCTTACCTTCAGAACTGGAAACACTATATGTTCTGCCACTGATGAGGGGGAAAAATTTAGATATTATTATCTAAAATTTATGTTTAAATTAAGTTAAACTAAAATGTAAAATTATCTTTTAGTGCTATTTTAAATACTTAAATGCTATATTTCATTGTCTTAAATAGTAAAAAAGATATATTTCAAACAATGACACTAAGATTATTGAAATAACTAAACTTGATTAAATTATTCCTTTTATTAAAAGTTCTCACTGGACATTATTACATCAATAAGAATTTGTATTATCATCTCAAATATGCAATTTGGATTTGTTTTTATATAATCCTCCTCTTCTTGATCTAGTGTTGTTCACTAAGAACTAATGAAGATAACAATTTATCTTATTTTAGTTATTTATGTAATATATAAGTATAGAATAGATTTATTCGTTAAATACAACATTGATTCATTCAGTAACATTTGTTTTCATTAATGAGAAAAAATTATATTACTGTATTTGCCTGTCTTTGCATATGTATATAACTTTAGGAAAATATCAAGCATTTTGTAAGAATGTTAAACAAAATAATGACACACACAATTATTGTTTCATGATATCAGTAGGAAATTCAGAAAATATAAAAAACTTTTTTAATTTAACAAAATGATTATGTATAATTTTCTCTTTTAATCTTGTAAATATAATACAATTCACAATTGATATTTTATAACAGAATTTTTATATCTATTAATAAAATTAGTTAATGTGGCACACCAGCATATTGAGATATATGGTGAGTTTCAAGGTAAGTCATTAAATAACTGCATAATTGATATCTGAACAAAACCAGCTAGATTCATACTTCCTTGCAACTAAATGCAATGTAATCTGATGAGTATATCTAACTTCAGTACAATGCTGTCAGATGATTTAAATGTTCACTAGTGAAAGTCCAAAATGGCTACTTCACTTGAGTGTTGCACAAAGGTTGAATTATATGTTTAATGAAATGTTTGCATACAGAGAACTTGATAACTATTGATGTACATTGTTGAATGTTGTATTGGGTGCACTAGTTTTTTCCAGAAAGCAAATGAAATGCAATGGAATGGCACCATCTGAATTTCCCAAAACTCTCAAAAAATCTGTACACAACCATCTGCAGGAAAGGTTATGCTTCACAGTGTTTTGGGATAGTAAAGGAGTAATTCTGGAACATTACTTGCCCAAGGCTCAAACAGTAAAAAAGACAACTCTGTGACCTTCTCCAAACCAAGGCCTGCTATGCAGGAAATGTCAAGGTAACCTTTTCAAGAACATGTGCTTCATGTAAAATAGCTCCAGGTTTCATACAGAAATGACATTGGGATTCTGTTTCAACTTAACTTATGTGATATGCAGGCCTTCTACACCCACTGTACTCCACTGACTTGCAATCATATGACCTCCCATCTGGGGCACTGAAAGACACTGTGGAACCACCATTTCCACTCCAATAAGAGGTTCGGTTTGTGTACGAGCGTTTCTGCAGTCAGCCAGAAGACTTTTTTTATTTCTGGCATTTGTGCATTGGTATCCTTGTTAGCACAAATGCATTGACACCAAGGAAAATTAACTTTGAGATTTAGACAAGCAGACTAAATCTTTACTCTGTATATATACATTCCAGAGCAGTTTGAGGTTACTTAATGACTGACCCTTGTACAATTACAGTCCATTATGGATGAGTTTGTTTTGCAACAGGATTGGCCAATGTCTAGGAACAATGCCAATACAATAAATTATATTAATGTTAATTTAAATTTCAATGTAGAATCAGTAATAAAAAAACATTAAATTTTGTTGCATTAATATTGAAAATTTCTTGATTTAAAATTTAAACATATAATTAGGATTTTCAACAGATTATGTTTTCTTAAATCAAATATTATATGCAAAAATATGTATTATCTTGATTATATTAATTTGAATTAATTAGGTGCTTTTAAGTTAAAGTTAATTTAATAAATGATACATACTCTTTGCTTCCCATAGAACTTCTTCTTTCTTTCATGACCTAAGAATAGTGAATTATAATCATTGTAATTGATAATGATGATGATAAAAAGTAAAAATTGCACTTTTTCTAGTTGAATAAATTTAAAACATTGCTTTATTAAAGCAAAATTATCTGGAAACTTCAAATGTTTTGAAGTTTCCAGATAGAAATGAATTCACCTAAAAATTAGGTGAATTCATTTCTGTGTGTGTTCCCTGAAGATTAGTCTAAAGAATCAAAAACATTTGAGACTTTTATATAATTTGCTCTAAGTGTTTATAGAACAGTGTTTTATATTTATTAAAATTAAATTATTTTGGTATTATCTGTATAATGAAAAAATTAATTTAATTTATTCAGAAATAATAAATTTTATAAAAAATGCAAAAAACAAATGGATAACTCAATCTTACTGTTTTTATTGAATTAGCATCCATTTTTATATTATCCAATTCCACATATCCAACTGAAAAATTTTAATATTCTTTATAATTACCAGTAAAATAAGATTTTAATTAAAAATTTGGCAATTTACTTTTTCCTTTATCATTTTGCACAAGCCATCTTCCAACTGGATTATTTTCCATTCTAAGAATTAATAATATATCTCCTTTCTTAACAGTTAAATCATTCTGACTTCCTTTTCTATCATTTTTTACATAACCTTTATCTAATGGAATTTCATCTCCTGTTAACTGCAGTAAAATAAACATTGTTACTTAAATTTTTAAACAAAAATACTAATTATACCAAGCCTTCTTACACCAAATTTTTTTCTTCTTTTATCTAATTCTCTTTCTCTCCTTTCTTGTTCTTTTTGTTCCTTTTGTAAATCCTTTAATAATTCTCTCTGACTTTTACTTCTTTTCCTTCCTTTGTTGTATACTTGAAATTCATAACTAACAAAAATTTAATAATTAGGTAAAAATAAGAAACAAATTAAAATAAATATGACAGAATATAAAATATTACTTAGAAAAAGGCATCTCTTCATATATTTTGTCATCATTTACCTTTAAAACAAAAATTTAATTAAAATAAATTCAAATTATAAATAAAAAAAAAAAGTACATAAAAGACTAAATTTAAGGAAAACAAAAATTATTACTTTAATACTTCAAAAACACTAGTTTTAACTAGTATGTCAGATTTATACCTAACATTTATGATTCTTTAAGTGTTTCTAATATTGGGCATAAGCCTGAACATATCTAGTTTTTCTAGATATGTTCTATTTTGCTCTAATGGTGTTTAAAAAAACAAAAACAAACAACAAAAAAGATATCAAACAAAATTAACCTGTGTATCTTGGTATAATTCTTCAAGCAAATTATCTGAAATATAAAATTTGTATATTAATTAAACGAAATAACAGAAAAAGTTATATGAATAAATGGAAATTTTAAATAAGAAGATACCTGAAAAGTTTTCATTTTTATTCTGTGGTAAATGATAACTGAACTTTTTAGGAGGAAGTATTGGTGGGGATAATTCATTCTTTCCAATTTCTGATCCACTCCAAATACTATCGAAATTTTCTAAATCATTCTCTCTCCAAAATTGTTTTCTATTAAAAATATATAAACATGTATTTATTTAATTTCAAAACAATTATATTCTTATGAAATTTAATATCTAAAAATTAAAACTTTTTCATATTTTAAAAACAAAGCTCAGGTCATAAACTTATGGTAATTTATTTTATATCTACATAACTGAAACAAGAACAGATGAGATTTTATAGAGTAACACAAATTAATAAGACACTATTAACCTATGATTTAATAACTGTTTACATAAATGTTTTCTTAAATTTACCAATAGTAAATGACAATTATATTACAATATCATTAAGCAATGCTATTTCCCAATACACACTAGACAATATACCAAATTTAACTTTGTTAATTAATGTTTCCAGTCAAAACAAAAAGAAATTTCACGTATTTATGTAAATACTTCAAAACTTGACCTTATAAGTAAATAAAGATACTTAATTACTAGTTACACAGCTGCAATGAACTTAAGATTAACTATCCTTTAATAAATTATGTATAGAATAAATATTTAAATACAAAATTTAGAAATTCATATACAAAGTGTAAATTAAAGTATCATCCTTCACTTGAGAAATTTTTGAATATGTTTTATGTAAATATTGCTGTACATTTATTACAAAATTACAAACATTTAAAATTAGTATACCCATAGAGTAAGCAGATTATGACTTATGTACTAAACAGTTTATACAAAAAATGTTTAAAATCACATGAAATGACTTTTGATTGTTTATTTCAGTAAAAAAAGACATATAATTATGATTAAGCATAGAAAATAATCTAGAATTAGCAAAAGAAAATACTTGATTTAAAAATCTAATATATTGTGAAACAATAATAAAATAAGTAAAAGATAGACAATGATTTTAATGTAAACAGCAGAAAAGCCTTTTATGAAGAAATTTTATGAACTAATAGTTTAAAGACAGTAAATAATTTGTAAACTCAACACAGTTTTCATAAATATATCGTTTTGTTGGAAAGATTAATGTTTTCATCACAGCATACACCCACATTATTAAATCCTTATTATTACAAGTTACATTAACAATAAAAATAAACAGACACCAAGGAAAATTAAAAAATATATATTAACAACAATAACAGATAAGAGTGTCAAGGAATTAAAATATTTAAGAAATAAAACATTTTTAAAGATAATCATAAAGGCTGATCCTTTCTTATTTTTTTTCAAGAAAAATAACAATGATAGTGCAGTATTAATAAAACAGCCAAACAATACATTAAATAAATCATAGTCATGTTTACAATACAAATAAACATAATTAATATAAATAATAAAATAAGAATTTACTTTAAAGTAAATTGGATATATCACCATCTGTAGCATCATAATAATGTATCAAGAAAATTTTAAGATCAGGAAATTTAAATTTTTACAATACTGTAAATTTAAATGAATTTTAAAAACTGTTTTCAAAATTGTAAAATCATCACTGCCATTTTTTAAAATCTTAGTTCAGCAAATTAATGCATAAATCATTTTAAAAACAACTAAATTAACCTGTCACTGATGTCAGGTATGTTAAGATATGTAAATTAAAATTAAAATAATTGCTAAATAAAATAAATATACCATACATAATTTATGCCACTAGTATATTGTATTAACTATTATAAATCAAAAATAATTTACGTGTTATTAAAAAAAAAAAGCTATTTTATACAAAATACAATAGCATATATGAAATTCTAATAAATATTTTAAATTAAAAAAAATAAAAATTTTAACACTAACATTCAAAATATAAAATACTTATTGTAAAAAAATAATTATGCTTAATAATGGGTTTATTCGTTTGGTTAAGAGAGCGCTTAGTTTCACGCTATTGTGACGTAATTTCATCATTTTTATAACAAACAAGTGTAAAATTGACGTCGAATTGACATAAACGAGCACACCACTCAATCGAACAGGCGTCTACAGTAATTAGTCAGCCGTTTCTACAGTTCGGCATTTTCACATGAATTTCACATGAATGACATTTTCACAGAATTTCTATTATATTTATCACAGTTATATTTTCTCTATTTTTTTTTGCCATATTTTCCAATTTTCAACAACGATAATTATTCTTAAATTTCAGCATTATTCAATCCCAATATCACATAATTACACATCGTATGTTAGTTTATTTCTTCAGAGACTATCTGATATAGTACAATCTCGATAATCTGGCAGTTCGCTAGCTCGACAAGTCCAGTAATCTGACACTAATCATTCTCAAGTGTTACTGGCACTGTTGCTAACAAGTAAGTCATAGAGAAGTTTCCCAATAGTTCAAAATTTAATTTCCATTAAATCTGATCAACATCCCACTAAACGTAGCTTGATAAAGAGCCCGAGCTAGGTCACGATATTAAAGATTTTTGAGCAGCCTAGTTATTAGGCTGTACAATACATATTGTACAGTATCGCCTAACACAACACTGTATAAATTCCTACCAAAAATAG
Organism: Centruroides vittatus; assembly: GCF_030686945.1. NCBI lineage: Eukaryota > Metazoa > Arthropoda > Arachnida > Scorpiones > Buthidae > Centruroides > Centruroides vittatus. The sequence continues at coordinate 45,506 of NW_027121740.1, forward strand.
TGTACCTCCCACTAAATTTTCCACAGTCGCTTCAATTTACCACTAAATTTAGTGAGAATCCAGAAATTTGGTAACATTGATTATCGACGATGGCTTCGCGCTCGGATTTTGACCAATCCTCAAACTGCAAACATGCAAATGTTTTCTTTCCGATTGATAAAACCATTGAATACTTCCACGAATCCGATACTGTCCCGGTCCCTTATATATCGGTTTACCGAGATTGTACTGTATTATTAATAATCGCATGAATAAAAATATTATAGTACTCTGTGATTTATACATGGATGCATTTCCACACAAATTAAGAGGAATTATTCCACTTCAATTTGGAAGATTCGTTCTTGGAATTCATTAAGTCACAGCAATGTAATATTTTTTAAGGCTACACATAAAATTCAAATTATAATTATAATTAATACATATTGTACCAAGATAAATGGCATTTGAAACGGAAATTTATATGTATTATACAAGGATGTGAAAGTTACCTTTATAGAACCATAAGAATCATTCGGTCCATGCCCCGGACGCAGAGACGTCTCAAAATTTAATTTTTGAAAAAAAATTAATTTATGACTGACCCCAGTCTTATTTCTTACAGACTAAAGTTAACGAAGAACTATAAATATCGAGTAATCGAGTAGTTATTCTAATTTCGTCGATTAGAAATCAACCTTTTGTAAATTTATCACCACCAGTGTGAGCATGTAATATATATAAAAATTTAAAAAAATGCGCTGTAACACTTACTTAAATTATAAATAGTAGTAACAGTTAATACATTATTTCAATATTACATAAAAAGGTCGCGTATATCGCAACCTAATTTATTTCATAATCAATAAATGAATATATTTTAAAATGTTCTCTAAAAACGTTTAAAAATTTTCTAATTAAGATTTATTTCTGAAAGGTATAAATTCGCATCCGAATCTAGAAACGTCCATAATTTGTATCGATTTTTAATTTAATTAATATTAAGGAATAATAAGTTTTAACTTATTTATTAATATACATTAAAAATGCTAAAATCGTCTATTTTACCTAAGATTTATTTATTTTTAATATAATAAATTATATTTACGAATATCATTATAATATTTATTAAGTTAAACTTTTTTATTCCGTTGATGAAAACAAATTCTTAAATTTCTATTGGTTAAAGACAGGAACCAACGAAAATATCGAATCCGGACTGATTTCATCCCTCTCTAGTCAGAGCTAAACCTGTTTACCAGAAAACAGAAAACACTAATTTCTCCAAGATTAGTTAAACTACTTTAGGATATACCGGTTTAGAAGAAATCCAGTTTTTCGTTTTCTAAAATTTATAACCAGAGGGCCTACACACAACCAGAACAAACACACCTGGTCATAAATTACAACCAAAGGATAATATTTGTAGGCCCACATATAACCATTAATTATTCAATTCTCGTCGACAGCTTTTCATCCCAAGTATAAATTGTAAAGATTTTCAAATTCTCATCTATTTATATTCTTAATATTGATTCTAAATTATAACAGAATTTTACAGTATCTCAAATTTCAAAAATGAGAAATACTAGTATGAGTTTACATTGACGAATTTGTGACACAACAGTGTCAGGAAGATTGGATTTGTTACGCAATCCACTAGCACATAATGGAATATGTATCTAGCTGTTTTGTATTTGTATATTAGGGATTGACCTGGCTGTCAGTCAACGTGTATGAGGAATGGGAAACAAAACTCCCCAAATATATGAGAAAAACTAAGTTCTGATCGAATTCAAAAACAGACAACTCACCGTGATAAGCTATTTTTTCGCTGTGAGAGAGATTACCCCCCTTACTGCATAGCATCCTGAAGACGTGACATTAAAAAAAGAAGATATTTCTACAAAAAAGCAAACTAGATTTAATCTAGGTAATTCAGACCGGAGTCACAAGTAATCAAAACAACTATTTTGCTAAGGTGTAAAGTCAAAGGAATGCTAGTTTAGGTGACCCAAACTATCGTCCTCTTTAAAATCCGCGACTTGAAAACAAACACAATATTAGTTATATCAAAATAATAATATTTTATTGTATAAAAAAAGTTTAACGATTTCGTTGGAGAAAGTAGTTAGCTACCATGCTTTTTATGCAAACCTGATTTTGCAAGTTTTTCACCTAACTTTTAAAATGCATCGATGCATATAAATTTTAATGAGGAAACGTTTAAATATTTTAAACACAACCTTACTTTTTTATATTTTATGTTTAATTTTACACAAAGCAATATTTAACAAAATAAAAGTAAATAGTATTTATGATGGTGACACTGATCATTAAAACAGATTAAAAGTTTATTTTTACTCTACTGCACAAAATATGGCAGACAGCGACTTCTTATTGGACTTGCAATTTAGGAAAAATTGTAGATTATAAATTCCCACAGTCGTTCGTTGTCTTTCCTTAATCTCGAGAACGGAGTTAGAAAGATGAAAGACGAGACCAGATATGAAACCTTGGAGGCAGGAGGCCCCGATTAACTATATGCGAACTTCCGATACAAACCGGAGGTAACTTTATATAATTCAACACTTTTCTCTTGAAAGTTATTAGATAGCACGACTCTATTGTTAAAGGAAAAATATGATGTACAGGGGAAAGTCACTACTAATTTGAAGTGGAGGACATATATTTGAAATTAAATCAATTAAAGGTATGATTAAAAATTGTAGCCAAGCATTATGTCGATGTCACAATAAAATAATTTCCCGTATTTTCGTAAATTTTAACCCTTTGACTACAGCAACTCTATCATTACTAGGGTTTCTCAAACGGGATTCCGGGATCCCGGTTGTTTTTTTAACCCGGGAAATCCCGCAAATTTCTTAAAAATTCACTTTTTTCTTATTTTACGTTAAGGTTGAGGAAATTTTGCAAATAGAAAGTATAATTAACTCATAAACTGTCAGAATACATTTGTATTTATTAATTTTAAACCTACTTATTAGCTTTTTTAAATTTTTGCTGGTTGTGGCATGTCACAAATGGTCAATAATCAATACGTAGCTTGTTTGTGGCAGGACTCTCAAAATTCTTTACCAGTAATATCTGGAATAATTGTGCTTATGCTGTCTTAATTTTTAACCATGCCCAGAAGCTTCAATGACTGCGTAACGCCAAGTTGTGCAAATTGGGCGAGGATACAAACGAGTACGAAGTCAGCAAGTATGAAGTTTTTCTTCATAATCTGATTATTAAAGACAAACGAACTGCTGAATTATTGGGATATGATGTTTCTATTAAAGTAGTCCAGGTAGACAAATCAAGAATACTAGGAAACAAAAGAAGTGCTACAATCTCAAAAACGAACTAGAAATCTTTCAGGATACAGGTGAAAAACACAATATTTGTCTTCTCTTAAATGCATTAAACACGATTCCAATCACATCAATTGAATCGGAAAAGGCATTCTCGGTAGCGAGACTTTTCATTACTAAAATAAGAATTAGATTGAGTGATCGGAGTATTGACCATCTTTGCTTTTTAAAATCTTATAAAAATTTACAATATTTTGTATTATATTTTATTTAAAAAATCAAAAATTACCTTCTAAGTTAAAAGTTTGATCTAAATTCATTTTTCTTTAAATTTTCAACTCAATTCAAAGTCATTTTTTGTTGTTGAATGCAGTTTCCAGCAAACTTTAATAAATTTTTTCTATTTGTGAAAATTTCTTCGTAATTCAAAGGTAATTTTTAATATATATCTTACACATCATCATTAATATGATTTTGGAGGTGGCAGAACGTATTAAATTACTTTAAAAAACGAAAAATAATTATATCATTTGATTTCATGATATTTTGTATATCTTAAAAATACTTAATTTTGTCCCGGGATATCCCGGAATCCCGGGAAACAGTTCACTTTTATCCCGGAATCCCGGGACAAGCAAAAGACCAGGAAATGAGAAACCCTAATCATTACCTTGACTAATAACATGTGTTTAAATTTTGCTCTTTTTTGTTTTTATCAAATACATTTAACTTCCAATTTAGCGGATAATATACCACGATAAATCGGTAATTTTTAAATTTAACGATAATTTTTAATAAAAATTACGATTACAGTAATTAATCATACTTTAATTGTGTTACATAACTATGAAAATTATAAAAAGTACAGGTATATTAATTTAACAACTAGACACGCACTATCCAGAACAATACAACGACTCATTTGCGAATGCATTCCTACCGTCACCGATCACGTAAAATCGCAACCCGATAAATCGGGAGTTGACTGTAATTACGTTTTCAATGATATTTTCTCCTAATAAGTAATCAATTAGAAATACAACTTCAGTATAATCCTTTTTTAAAAATACTATTTAATTATTATTAGTTTTTAAATCAAATTCTAAATGACAAATAAAGCAATATTAGAACTATAAACAGTTTCTAATCTACGATATCCCTATTTCTAAAAATAGGTTTATTTCATTTGACGTCATTGCATTCCTTTCTAGTTCCTTCTACACATAAACAAACAGAATATACAGTACATATTTTCTAAAAACAGTTACGATAATGAACTGAGCATTTATAAACTAATTAAGTGAACAAAGAAACACTTTTTAGGTTGTTACAAAAGAAAAACAATTTTTAAACAATTCAGCATGAAATGCATTGAATGAAAAATTAATTCAGTACAATATATGTAGTACATGTGGATGCATATATATATATATATATATACACACCCACACCCACACATATATGCACATTATGTATATATATGAAATAATATTCAATCTCAACTGTTTCTTAATTAATGAAACAGTTATATTTTCAAAAATCTTTAATCAAAAACACATTGAAAAATATCTTCCACAGGACAACAAACTTACAAACTTAAACTTAGGTTTAATTGTTAAAATAATTATTTTATGGATGATTGTATGTTTTTTTTTATCAGATAATTGTTATTGTCAAATTACTTAATAAGATAAAATTATTTTTGTGTTTACTAAATATCATTTTAGATTCAATTTTATCTCAACTTTATGATTAATTATTGATGTTTTAATTTATCAAATATTTTACAAACATTACATTTGTTCAAAAATTATCTCTAGATTACAGTAATGATATAAGATAGCTATAAATAGAACGATAGCCACTCTACTGATAATTCGGGGAGTTATCAATACTTCATAATAATTTGAATTTTCAAAAATAATTAATAAATATTACTCTAAATCAATAGTTAATTATTATTAAGAAAAGAAGGATTAAATTGAATTTTTCTCGCGACACTGAAATTCATAATGGATTGAGTCTAACCATCAGTCAAGATTACGGCAAGATTAACAAAAGTTATTCAGCACGAAGAATGAAAAACGAAATATTATAGGAAAACTCCTTAAATTTTATCATTAAATCAATCATTTAAATTATAAAAACCTAATCGAAAATCCATTTTATATACAGTAAAATCCACATGATTATCATCAGAATTTACGTATAAAACTTCGCTTATTGTAATAATAACTCGGTTATTGTTACCATTATTTCCACTATTTCTATTTCTCAATTACATTGACAGATTTCTATTCAAATCGGACTTAGCTTCAAAAATAAAATCTGAGACTGAAATATAATCCAATCGGAATGAAACGTTTAACGTAAAAGTATCATATCATTTATTTGTTAAGAATTTTTAAAATAAAAAATGTTAATGATAGAGTAGTTCTGAATTTTCAGAGCTGCATGCATGGATGAAAATGAGAACAAAACTGGTATTCAAAGAACTGTATTAATTTACATTACATAATTTATCAATTTGATAATTACCTACAGGAGTGACAATCTCCCAGATAAGGCCGATTAAAGTCGATTAATCAAAAACAAAATCTACAGAATGCAAATTTGATATAATAATCCTGGTATAATCTTTAAAAAAAATCGTCAAATGGATTGTGTCAAGACCACTAGGACAAAAATAAATGCAGTTTTTAATGATGGACTCGGTCATCGTCATGCTTACTTATTACAGTTCACAATGTAAATATCTTGAATATTGATAATGTATACTTATTAACGTTCAAAGTAATTAATGCAGGCTGGATGGCCGAGTGGTTAACCGTTAAGGTGTCTGATTACCGCAAAGGAAAATCCAGGCCTCCGAATCCGGACGAGTCAAAAAATCCTAGAATATCTCGATGATGATTCGTCCCGGATATTTATGTCCGGCTCCTTCCCTCACCAATCGACTGTGCCCCCATTATGGGCTGGCTGAGCCCACGATGGGCTTGATTGATTAAAAGGCCTTTTAAGTGCCTGGCAGGCACCGAGGCACCAAAATAAAGTAATTGATAATTCGGTTAAAATATCTTTTCTAAGAATATCTCCTGAGACAAATCCAATTTATGAATTTTAAAAAAAATTTTTTATAATTTTAATAAAAATAATAACGTAAAAACTTTCGTTTGAAATACAAAATACAAATTATTCAAATTTTTAACACAGATATTTTCACTTTAGAATTTAAATGTGTATTCAACGTTTTTAAAACTTTTATTTCTTTTATGCTTGAAAGATATTGTATTACTATCACACAAAAATGCTTATTGTTCTACTATGATTTTACTACAAATGCATACATTTTCTAGCATGCATTGTTTATTTAATACTAATTTAATCCACAATTTTCTAACTACTGTAGTTGTAATTGATAATTATGAAACAGCATAATAAAAAAAATTTTTTTTAATTATTTAAAATCTTAATGCTAACTGTAACCTGTTTGATTATGCACACCTTCTCTAATAGATGACATAAGAATATACTTTTTCTAAGGAAAAATGCTTTTCCAAACATTTTGGAAGATGTAAGTAGATAGAACCAAATAATTTATTGTGTTAGAATTCTATTTAATTCTTCTATTGATGCATGGTTTAGAATTTTGAAAACTGAATTAGTTAAGGGGTTTCTAGGAATTTTTAGTCAGAAAATCAACGAATTAGATTTTCAAAATTCTGAACCGTGCATCAATAGAAGAGTTAAAAAAGAATTCTAATGCGAAAAACTACTTTGTTCTATCTACTTCCATCTTCCAGAATTTTTTAAAAGGATTTTTCCATAGTAAAACCATTATATTTTAACGCCATCTGCTCGAGATCAGGTGCATAACCAAAGAGTTTACAATCAGCCTTAAAGCAAAATTTCAATTCTCACATAAAAATTGAGTGTCATTAACTTTTGAATATATCTATAATTTGATACTATATAACGGGTGGGCAAGCAAGAGTTCAGTGGGAGCCGAAATGTAGGTTTTGCAAAATGCATGGAAGCCACAGTTCTGTACTGTCGTGGCAGATAGTATGGTAAGGCTGGGAAGGATAGCACTTTCAGCAAGAGCCACAGCTGCCCATGCCTGCTATATAATAATATGTGAGTTAATCTAAAATAAACTGTTTTCATTCCAAGAGTTATAGAAAGCACTGATGATAAAAATAAAATGATAACAATGGTTGTAGTGTATTTCCATCCTGACACTACATTAGAAATTCAGGGTAGTTTGTTACAATACAATTATTCAGTTCACAATCTAATTGATAAACTTCATAAGAATTCCAAGAAAATTATTCTTAGTTTTATTTCTGGGATCTAATTTCTTTATAAATACAGAAATACTTATTTCTAATAGAATTAAATAATAGAAAATGATTTAATATGCATTTGTTTTAAATATAATATACTAGGTAGTATGATTTATGTCATACTTAAATCAATATATTTATGATCTTACTGTTTTCTATTATTGTAACATCCAGTGGAGTTATTAGTAACATCTGTAGCAGTAATTTGTTCAATTTTATTAGCAGATGGAAGTGGTGGAGGAGGAGGTAATCTTGAAGGTTTCTCTGAAAAATAAAAATTATTATTATGATTATTATTATTATTATAAAAAAATGCAAATTCACAAAACACCCATTTTTCAAATACCTACTTGAAATTAATGGTTTCTCTATATTACATTTCATTTTTAATGGAAATGAAACAGTAATATTAGATGGCTTAACTGGTTTAGGTGGTGGCGGACCCAACACATCTAGAGGAGGAAGTTTAGTTCTTTTATATTGAGCTTTACACACATAATTATTATTAATAAAAACTTCGGAATAAAACAATTTCTGAGGAGAACTAAATAGTCTTTTCTCAATTTCTTGATTTATATCCACTTCATAAGTTCTATTCCACACTGTCATTACATTTCTCTGATTATCTGTTCTTTTTAATGAATTTTCATGTTTGATTGGTGAAGGCTTGATAATATTGACTGTGGGTGATTTATTATCATTTTCACAATCACTGCTATAACTTTCACTGCATAGTCTGTTTTGAAAAATGGAAGATTGTCTGCAATCTCCTGATGGACTACTTTCATAGTTTTCTTCCACACCACTATCATTTGATAAACTATCTAAACCAACTTCTCTATTCTTGACTGATTCTTCATTTGACTTGTTGGTTGTTTTTTGATTTTTACAAAATGCTGGAAGTTTTACGTTGTTTGGCAAATCAAAGACAGAAAGCGACCTTGAAATGGAAGGTATGTCTAAATTCCTAATATCTTGTTTTGAAGTACTTAAATTTGATGCAGATGATTTTACATTTTTGCTTTTCTGATTTTTATTTCTTGGCTGAGTATTTGCTTTCATTGATTCAAAATGTTGAGCAAAGAAATTTCTTAAAGCTTGTACATTTCCCCTGGATATTGTTTCAGTCATTCTTATTCTAAAAAGAAGGAAAACAAAAAATTAAAGTTTTTAAACCAAAAATAATTCAATTAAAAATTTATGTTCTCATTAAAGAAAGATAAATGAAATTTTATAAAATTGATAACTAGTAAAGATTAATTTCAATATGAAAGTTATAAATTTGAAATGATGTACCAATAGGTCATGAGAGAAAGTTACTCCAGGAAGCTATAGTAATGCACTTTTAACATTTTCCGCATTTAGTTTGACCCCAAAAGGACATATCCACCTAGCAACATGTCAGTGACCTTAAGAAACTTTAAAATATTGTACAAGATTTTAAACTTTCTTAAACAAATAAATAAAATTTTAGAATTTACTAGACAGGTTTCAGAAACTAATTAAAATTTAATGCTGATAAACATTTTTAGTGGTAAACAATGACTGTCTAAAAACATATTTATAAATGACATTCATAAGAGAGATAAAACACTTAATCAGTTTTGCATACTTGTTATATCAAATGTAAATAGAGAAGTAAGGGTAAATTGATACGTTATCTTTAATTAACAATAGTTATTTAGTTTATGATAAAATAATTAAACTTCATTTACCAGCCTAGAAATTGCATAATATGAATCAACAAAAACTTTAACCAGTCTCTCTCACTTTTTATAATTAAATAATTTTTTTTAGTATGTATGAACAAGACAATTAAGTAAACTAATTTATTCTGTTTTGAAGACAATTAAAAGTAACAAAAATGTTGCAATATTTTTTATCAGTGAAGTATGAAGTTCACGTGATCTATATTATAGATAAAAGAAAATTATGAAATTTATTCCTTGAGCAATAATATATTACAGATTATTATACTGTATTTAGTGCAAAGGATTATTAAGTGCTTTTTATTACAATTAAATTAAGAAAACTGGTTACAAAAATGATAAATTGGAAGATTATGGTAACATAATTGCCATATTTCTTTTATATTAATTAACTTGAATAATATAGAAATAATTTTACATAATAATAATAATTTTTATTTCATTCTGAATATAATTCATTTTTATCACCTATCTATAATTAAAATTACAAACAAAAAAATACAAATGTTATGAGTCACAGCCATTAGTTACTTACTGTAGAAGCTTTTCACAATTAAAATAAATGCTCTCTTCCTAAGAATCTATTAAGAAAGGTCAAGTAAACAATTTCTGACACAGGAAATAATATGCATTAATCAGTTTTATACAGTATAGATTTTTTATTAATAATTTAAATATCATTTAAATTTTCAGTCTATAATTAGTGACTTAAAGAAATAACACCACCATAACATATTACTGTAATACTGGTAAAAATTTAGATTTTTGCATTAAATTCTTTTTTAAAAATAATATAATTTAAGGTGTTTTTATATATCCTCCAACAAGTTTGAATTTCCAGTTTTATTTTAATTTTAATTATATTCATAGAGGCTTTTATTTTTAAACAGGTGCTTCCTTGTTAGCCTTGAAATCTTCCATACTAGATTTCAGATAATTAACCTTGGACAAAGTAGAGCAATAAATTACAGTTATCTTCCTTACATAAAAATAGTTTGTAACTGTCCTATATAATTTTTTAAAAAATTTCAATACTTTTCCCTTATCAATTTGGTAAAATCCATACAATAAAAAAGAAATAAGAATAATAATAACAAAAAACCTATCAAGAGAATCTATTTTAAACCAGTTTTGTTGACCTCATTAAGAAATAGTCATTTCCACACCTACCTGTATAGCGATTCTAGTGGGATGTTCACCTCATCAGACTGGTACGTCAGGAGTTAAAATAACTACAATGAGTTTAATAAAACAGTCTTAAATATGTGGAAATATTACTTAAAAGCATAATAAATTATGAATTTCATAGTAGTTAATAAGTAAACATAAAACAATGACATAACATTTATTTCTCAATTGACTCAAATTGTTTTTAATATGAAACTTTTGACGTCTAAATACATAATTTTTATATATTTATTTTAGACTAACAAATAATTTTTTTTTCATCCTTTTATAATACAAACTGAATTGGAAAATTTTAAATTTTAACTATATACTTCTGAAATAACTACATCATTATTTATAGCAGGAATAATGAATGACTCATTAATTTTAGTCAATTCTTAATAACAGCAACATATGCAGGGAATTTCTAGCATTTTATTATTGGTTTATTATTAATTTTACTAAAGAATGTACTTTTTTCTTTTTATTCTTTAAAAAAATACAGTGACGTGTATAAAATTCTATAAAATACAAAAAAACTTTTATTATGTTAAACTTCTTTAAATCTAATATTTTAGTTTATATTTCTATACAATATAAAATAATATATATATATATATATATATACACACACACACAAGTATATGAAAAGAATAACAACATAATATAATTTAATATTAAATATAAATATTATTTTTATAACTTGTTCTGGTAAATAAAAATATTAAAACTCATGGGAACATGTAGTACTTTATTCACTGTATCAATGATTCTTAGAATTCTTAAATGATTTAGCATTTTCTTAGAAGCAATATTTATTTCTTGCTCAACACATTGCAAATTTTATGGTAGAATACAGTAATGCAAGTAAGAATTTCAGGTAAATGATTAAGGTCATCGCTCTTATGTTTTAAGTACATGCATTAAATAAGGTATTCAAACTTTAGAACCACTTCAAATTGCATGCTGAATAATAAGTCTGCTTTAGCATAATATTTGGGGTGTAACAAGAAATGTTGATATAAATCATGATCAACACAACCCAATGTCTTTTGTTATTATAGAGGATGTTCCTTTTCTATTCTCAACTCACAATAAGCTTTTAAGGGAGTAACCTACAACAATACCAAGACTTTAAAAAAAATAATGCACTAATTTTCAATTCTCAAACTAAACAATAGCATATTTAACTGCTATTTTAAATATTTCCATTGATCCAAATTGAACTTAGGCAAACACAATGCAGTCTTGTTTATGAATTGAATGAAAATATAAGTTTAGAATAATTTTTATGCCACATAACATTATCTTATCGTTATCTTAACGTTCATTGTCAATAGCACGCTAAAAGTTAAGAGAAAAACGTAAAAATGTGTGTTTATTTTGCGTTAAAAATAAGTAAATAGACGATTAGTATCCTGACTATTAATTTTTGTTGTGTTGTTTGCCTCGATGGTATTAGCAAGGAGGTCGAATCTATCTATGTTAACTACTGAAAAAAGTTTAGGTACAGTATATATATGTTGCGCTATAATTAAAGAAACTCGAATATGACGTCACTATTTATAAAAATTCTATTTTAATCGAGTAAAAAATAGGTTAATAATTTAAAACGAATTAGAATTTAAAAAAAATACTAGATACGCGAGCGTTATTTACAATATTTTAACAAAAGCATACAATTCTCACCTGGGGACGAGTCGTACAGAAACGCATCTAACGGAACTTTGAACTTGAGGTTGCGTTATCTCCTCATCCATTAACTTGGCAGGTGGTTCTTTTCCTTTCCAGTGGCCTCTTCCTTAATTCAGGCAATTTTTCTTTTGCTCCTGTAAACACGTTATTAGCCTAATAAAGACGCTTTCTCTTCCGAGTTCCGTACATTACTCGCGCTACAACTTTGACAATTAAACGGATGACGTCAAATTTCGTACTTAAAACGGAAGATCATAAAAATCAACTAATTTTAACTCGCTCTAAAATATATTACCATCGAATATTTTCAATTTATAGCTATTTTCCCCTCAAAGACTAACAAACATTAGTTACGATCCGGACGTTTAAACACTACGTATCGTATTACATTAAAAACAATGGCATAAACATATTTTGAAAGAAAAATTAAAACCCAGGCGCAACTAATAATCCGTTTAAACACAATTTTATAATAACTACAAGGTTTTTATTGCTATTTGCTCGAGCAAAACGGAAATTAAGTTAAATTTACGGGTTGAAATTACGTTATCATTATATAAAAGTTATATAGACGAGCTTAGAATTAGTTTAAAAGTGATACCTCCATACCGTTATCGATACAGACTTCTAGCACCTGAATTTTTCATCTAATTTGCATATTTATAAACTTACCTGATACGGTACAAGGACAGTCAGTTCTATTTCCTTAATTCCACATTAGAGGTCGAAGAAAAATGTTCTACATTCCGAATATTTCTAAGCATCTCCTGTGTGTTTATCGCACAGGCGCCAACTGATTATTGTTAACGTTTTACCAAGCACGATACAAGTTGCGCAGTAGTTAACAATATCCATTCTACCGTCCCACCGAGGGGGAATATTGAAATTTAATCACAACACTTCTACACTTTTTCCGATAATTCGAAACCGTGCTTCTCGTTCTGGTTTTGAAAACCCAAGAAACAAGTTTCTCGCCATACAAATAAACCGGTTTATTTACAGCTGTAAAAGAGATAATACCGTTTGAAAGTCGCAATATGATTGATGTTTTACTATATATAATTAAACTTCCACTTCCTTTCGTAGTTACGATATGATCGGTCAACGACTTGATTTGCTGGGGAAGACCATTTTTAAAATTTATATGAACCTACAGGCATATCGCTTAATTAAGTTAAAACTCGTTATAACTTTTTATTTATTTATTTATTTTTTGCCTAAGTTTTCGTTAACTGGTTATCGGAAAATTAAATTCGATAATAATAAAATTAACATTCTTCTTAGTTTACCGATTATTTGAAAAATAACACCAAAGCTATTAAAAGAAAAATGTAAAATCATGCTTCCTAGACGAAATAATTCTATATTTCTAATTCCTTACCATGCTAAAGTTTAATAGGTGAAATTTATATTTATATATCTAACAATAACTTGATATTTTGTATTATTTTAAAAATCAGTCTGATATCAAGAAAATTTAGCATAAAACAATAGACTATCTCATAAACTGCTTAGTTTCTTTTTGATTCAATGTCTAGTTGAATTTGTCAAATGTACTTTGATTTTTTGATAATTATAAATAAGATTTCAAATCAATCTATGATGTAGAAATTTTAATTACAGTTATCTTTATCAGATAAATTTAATTTATTAAGAAAACATTCATTATGTCACTAATGGAATGTTCTATCTTATGTTAAGTTCTATCTTACTGCAGGAAATTCTTTGTGGTTATGAATGACGACACACAACAGTGTCTAAAATCTTCACTCTAAACAATAAATTCCTACTGAATACATTCATGTTTAAAAGCAGGATTTCCTGTATGTCACGATCCGACATAAAAGAAATGCTTTGATGATTTCTGCGATGTTAAATTGGCAAATCGAAGGAAATAAATCTAATTATATTAGCAATACCAAGTAATAAAACATTTGATTTTTTCCAAATAACAATTGTTAAAACAAGCGAATTAATCATCAATTAATTAATTCTGCAATAATCAATGAGAACCTTCAAGAATGTTAGATATTTAAGTTTTTAATTATTATATGATTAAATTTTATAACAGTGAATATCATTATCTATCCATAAAATTCCCAATGAAAAAAGATTTTATACTAGTATTATTCAATCAATGAACTATTTGAACAATATTTAATGATAAATAATAGATAGAATTTTTAAATATCAGCTAACACAAATTTCTATACTGACTAATGAGTTCACACATTTCTTTCAAGCTATAAAAATATCTCAAATAACAATATCTACAACATATTTTAATAAAAAAAATCCTTTGATTTGTAAAACCTATTTTAGAATTTGAATGTTTATGAGCAATTTGATATTTAAAATGGTATAAAAATGTATTGTTACAAGTAGTCTAACACTTATGATGTAATGTGAATATGTACTATCGTCACATAAACTTCAAACTTATCATTTTTTGTAAATTGTTTATAAACTACAGATTATATACAAATTTTAAGACTGACATTTCATGATTAATTTTCACAATATCATACATTGTTCAAAACCATACTATATATCAAGTTTTGAATGTCTCTTACGAGACAAGGAGAAAAAAGTATACACATTGTGCCACTTTTATTAAGTTTTAATAGTGCAGATACAGATTCAACTGACAAATTTCTGTCAACATAAAATCCACTTTATTTTTGAGAATGATCCAAATTGCATATCTATTAAAAAAGGGAAAGCTATTTTTGAATTTTGATATTTAAAAATGCTTTCAAATGGCTTTAAAAAACAAAAAATTGAATTTTTGCTTATAATTATAAATTTTGTATCTAAAAGCTGCCAAGCAACTTCTACAGAACTGCAGTCTTAAGGCAAATATTGGCATTACAGGGTGGAAGAAAACAATCCTATACAGAATTCTCACTGGAAAAATTAAACTTCCAGAACAGAATTCATACAACTTATCTTTGAGACTGTTGAAACTCATAACCTATAAAACTACAGTGATTATTCAAACACAAAACAAATAAATTAGAAAATACTGTGGCTATGAATTTCACATCCCAAAGACATCAACATGATCTCTCAGTGTCTATAAGACACACAAACACAAAAATTTTAACAGCAGACCTGCCAATAATTGCAACAAACTTTAAAATGCAATAGTCTAAATTATTCTACTTATTCCCTACTTGATGATTACCAGTGGGAGATGATTGAAAAAATACTCAATGGTCTCTTATAACGAGACTGTTTACAACAAGGATAAATCCTTGAGATTGATAGTATGGTGGTCACAATAAAATACATCACTATTACAATTTGTGCCATGCAGAGAAATGTCTACTTTTCGAGTCTTTACTGAACTAATTCTAATGCAACTTTATGTGCTAGACAAATAAGACAACACTCTGACACGAACCACCAATAATGTGAGCTTATGTAAAAACATTCTACTATGGCTTAGTCTAAGTCGATCCTGTGAGAATGTCTTACACCATTTCCATAATTTAGTCTGGATGAGCACCATTGTAGATTTGCGACATGAACAATTTATTGACGATAAATAGAAGGGGACATTCCTATATGACCTTTATGTTATCAGTAAAAGTTTATCTCGTTGTTGCAGATAATTCAGAATGGTAGCAGAAATTCTTATTGAGCACCTTAGAACTTTTATCTATAAATAATTATTTAAAATTAAATTGAAAGTGCTATGTTTAATTTGCTATTTAAATACTGTCCATCACATGAATAATTCACTGTCCCCAAATACCATACTACAGCACCCAACAGATGAGATTTTACAACTCAACTGAAATTAACAGGGAATGGCAGGACTGCATCATTTGTTCCAAATCAATTTGTTATTCATTGTCCAAAATATACAATTTTTTGGTGTGTTTATTTTAAACACACCTGATCCATACATCACATTCATTCATTTCACATTTATACAACACACACTCTCATGCATGTTTTTTCAAAGTAATTGTTGTTCATGAAAAAAGTTCATTTCCACTTTGGATGTCCATTCTTGCTTTCTTTAATTATGGTTTAAAAGTTGGATTCATTTGTCCAGGCATCACAATATTGCCAGGTGTGACATAATCACCAATCATTAAACTATTATTGACAGGAAAATGAGAGGTATTGCCTAATACTACTTGCTGCTGCTGTTGCTGTTGTTGCTGCTGCTGTAAATAATAATTATGTAATTCATTACTTTTTGTAAAAAAGTATGATGTAGACAAAAAAAATTATACTTACTTGTGTAAAAAGAGATGGAGAAATTCCTCCACCTATGGAACTAGTAGGAATACTTGCTTGAATACGAGAAGTTCCTGCTTTTATATTTGCACTCATTGTGCCTGGACTAGATAATGATCCTTAAATATAAATAGTAAGTAAGTAACATTTATGATGTCAATAATATCAAAAAATATTTTACATACCAAGAGAAATAATACTAGAATGATGTGATCCAAGATTCTGTTGTGAAGGTTGTTGGACAGGATGTACTTCCATGACATTATCTCCATTCATTAATGTCATACCATTTACTACAAGTTCAGCATTAGTAGTAACTAAAAATAAATTTAAAAAATCATAATTTGAAAAATTAGAGAGGAGAGGAAAAACAAAACAGAAATACACACCCCCATTTTGAGCATCAAGAGTTTGCCAGTAACTCTCACTTGGAGATGTTTCATTGCATCCAGGTGGTGGTTGTATTGCCTGACCTGTATATCTAAAGAATGGATTTTTCAAGTCCAATGTATTGAAAGCACGAGTTCCTGTTCCTTCAACACACAGTTCTATTTCTACATCATAGCTTTGTCTATTAAAAAAAAGGAAAGAAATAAAAAGTATGAAATAAATTTCTTTTTCTAAGTGCCAAAAGTTTTTGCAATTCATAATAAAATAAAAAAACATTAAAAAAAATTTAAACATCTAACCTTTTATTTGAATTCAGAACTACTCTTCCTGTTAATGTTTGGCCTCTTTGAACAAATACAGGTGTATTTAATAAACATCGAACCTGGTACCAGTGAGTAAGAGGTTGAGTTGGAGAAGTCGAAAGCCATACTGTTTGTCTGAAATATCATATTTCCAGGTATTAAAATAATAAACTTATTTCAAACAATTGCTAAAAGCTAACAGACAATTGATGTTTCATTTACACTTTCTATATTAAAGAATAAAATGTATTACTCACATGGAACCAAAAAATGCCACATCAAACCAAAATGCTAAACCATGCAATTCTCCTGATTGAAGCAAAACATAACTTAGAGGTATTTCTATTTGATGAAGATCAGATTCGTGTGATGACTGAAAATCTACAGTGTAACGAAGAGACTTTGCCATGCAAATGCGTATGTCAAAAGTATCCTAAAAATATAGAATAATATTTTGTAATGTTGCTAATTTCAATCAAATATTTTTTCATTAAAATTCCTGGAATTTTACTTCAATTTGTAAATTTCTAAGATTAAAAATCTAGAATTGTAATCTTAGAAACAAAAGTAAAATTCTAGGATTTTTACAAAATACTGATTAATTTATTAATAAATATTATAAACAATCAATACTTTCATCATCTAATAAGCTAGAAAAATATACTCTTGCCTGTCTGTCCACAAAATTTTTGATTGAAAAGTAAAAAATTTAATAGATAATTATATATATTATGTTATTTGGAGAAATTTCATAGCAATTTTAAATTCTTAAAAATTACAGAAATACTGCATTTTTATGCATGTACAGTACATGGATATACCAGTGTCAAATATTAAGTGACAGAATCTTACAAAATGAAACACAGTATATATTGTAAGGTAAAAGTGAATGAACAACATTATGAATTATGAAATGTAAGTTTGCTGCTAATAATAAATTTCAAGAATTTGATATTTAAAATCTGTTCTTAAAATACATGTTAATAATTAATTATTTTATTATTTATATTACTTTAAAGAAATTATCCTCAATCCTAAAGAAAGAAAAAACAACTTTTAAGGGACAGACATATCATAAAATCCCAAATTATTATATACATATACAAACACGTGAATTTAGAATTTATATATTATATTCTAAATTAATTGCTATTATATTTACATGAAAGGCTGCTACAAATCTTCAAAATCTTTAATCTTCAGCTACCTGCATGGAATCTGACAGCACCATGATCTCTAATTTAATCTATAATTTTAAATTATGCAAGTATAGGCAGTTCTCAACTTTAATACTTTCTTAAAATCATAACTGAACATTTCGAAGCATCTATCAGTCTGTATCATCTTAATAAAATACATTCAATTTTCTTCTGTTTTTAATCTGGTGAGATTTTATCAAATGCCATATAGGTGAATCCGTTATAATGTTGGTATATTTTTCCAATAATATATTCAACATTTTTTAAATCAAAGAACATGTTACATTTTCTCATTTTGCTGAATAATTTATATTATTAGAAATAAAATTACATAAACTGACTAAAACATCACATTGATGATAGTGCATGTGTGTGTATAAATTTATATGAAAAGTTTTAAATATATTATTATATTCTGATGTAAAATATCATATGGCTAGATACATGTATGTATGTGATGGCACCTAGCCATATGATATTTTATATCAGAATATTATAATACATCTACAGAATGCATGTATGTGATAATTTATCTTGAAAATATTTGTGAGTTTGCAAAAATGAAAAAGATTACCAATATGATAAAACATTTCAAATATAATACTGTTTTATACTGTTTAAAGATATCTTTGAATAAATAATTTTGTAAATAATTTTAAATTGCTTAGAAAATAGTTTTACAAATAAATAATAATTGCTTTAAATTAAAAGCATATATTATTTTATTTGAATAAAACCAAATATGCTAAACCAGCGTTTCTCAACCTGGGGGTCGCAGTGATATTAAAGGGAGAGTTGCGAGACAATAATGAAATAATTTTATGAGAAAAAATCATTTATTATAAACTTATAAATGTTTTACTTACAATAAGTACACATGTAAAGAAAAGAAATTAATGTGATGGTTGCATTTGTTTTTCATTTAAAATTTTCTCCATATATGGATCAAATTACAAAGAGCAAGTACACATCTAGTTGGAACTTGTAAATTGCTCATGTATGTACATGTACATGTCATACATACCTGTCACTATAAATGCAGCAACATAAAATAATAGGAATAGTTGTATTACATTTTTTATACTGTCGGTATTTTCTTAATGTATAAAATTAGTGCAATGTGATTATATAATATTTAAAAAAATTAACATTTATAATTACAGTCAAAATTCAATTAGTAATAGTAAGGCTTACTATTATTATTCCTTTGGGTGGGGTGGGTCGCGAAATATTAATTTTATTTATATTTACTATTTGGGAGGTCGTAGAGCTAAGAAGGTTGAGAATCGCTGTGCTAGACTTTTTGTTTTAATAAAGTAAATAACAAATAATAATTTCTATGGTGATTATATTTAATTTTTCTTATTTTTTAACAAGAACATTAAGTGAGAATTTTAAAATAAAAATCCAGAAAAAATTTATATTTTCATAAATAATTTAAGATGCATTTTTAAATATAAATATCAGAACAAAAAATAATTAAAATAATTTATGTAAAAATTTAACTTTGGTGTCTCTTCAAATAATATTAATTGAATCAAATGGCAAAATGACAAATGTCTACTTGGTTACAAATTATTTCAAATAGACTATAGCAGTGGTTCTGAAACTGTAGTCTGCAGACTCCTGAGATCCACAAGATAAGTATCTTCAGAAGTCTTCATGAACATTTTATAAATTGCCCTTATTTTATTACTAAGCAAGTATTTTAAAATATTATTTAAAGCAATATTAAGCTTGAAATGAAATTTGATATATTTGATTATTATTTATTAAAATGTTGCAAAAAAGAATCAACTTTTTAATTTTAATAAAAAAAGTTGGTTTTTTTAATTAAATTTTTAATAACTTTTAATTCTGTTATTCTAACAAAATTTTTCAAATTATTGTAATCAAACACTGTCAAAAAATATTAGATACCTCAAATGTTTTTTATTATTGTAGTTTATTAATTAATGAGTAACTGCTAACAGCTGAAAATAGGGGTCTGCAAAAATGTATCTTTTATACACAAATGTGCAACTTTCCAACTTTTAGAACCACTGGGCTATAGGATATAGTTTTTTCATAGTTCATTTATATTATCAAAATATTCTAAAATCACCAGAACTTAAAACACCCATTATATTATATGAAACCCTTGGGTCATATAGTGCTAATCCTCAGTTTGTGGTATTCTGAGATATTCAATTACTGGTATGAATAATGTACTCTAGCATCAGCACATCCATATCAGCTAGACAAAAAGTACACTTGGACATTGATGATTGCAAAAAGTAAGATGAATGATATTATGTCTCTGATGAGATGGGTTCCTGAAGCATACCAAGCTTTCTATTACCAGATCAAGACAGGTGACACTGCTGTTGATATGGAAACCCTGATGAATAACACCGAGGAAAATAAAACAATATAAGCAAAAATATTAACTAGGAATAAGAAGTATTTTCTAGATGATATTTTTTTGGTTTTTAATAACCAAGGTGTGAGAATTTCAAAAGTTTTTGAAGACACACAGTGTTTTTTTATTTATTTATTCATTCGTGGTTTTAGGCTCTTTACTGCTCAGAGAGCACAAAAAGACCACGGCAAACAGTGTTATATCACATTGCCTTAATCAATAAAATCTTTCTTGTGAGATTTTTTAAATCAAATAATCATAATCTTTTCTGTTTTAAGTATGAGATGATAGCCACATCCACAGGGCAAAGTTCAGAAAGCAAAAATATCAACACACATCTATTCATATGATTTTAGGAGTTTTTTAAACATTCAAACTCAGTTACCCCAGAAATGTAATTCTGAGGGTTAGCAATATATGTCCTAGAGGACTTTGTATAATAATTAACATAAACAAATATACAACTTTCCAATGTATACCATTTACAATTTTCAATCACTTTAGATGCTGTCTTAAATGATTCAAGGAGGAAATTCCCAGTACAAATGGGTAAAAAAAATAAGACTATAGAAAATTTAAATAAAAATATTTACAACAACTGGTTGTCTGAAATATTCTTGAACAGCTGCATCTCTTAAACTTGATAAATCCACTCCATGAAAAGACTGTTGATACCTATAATTCATAATTTTAATTGTATTAAGTTCTGATCTTGCAATTTAATAATATTTACACATAACAAAACCCATTACATTCACAATACTACAAAACTTACCAAAAATTAGCCTTATTTAACTGTTCCATATATAAAGATGAATCACTAAAAGGTGCAATGTGGAGATCTCCTCTAGAAGGAAACATTTTACCTGAAAATATCCCACTTAAATTAGAATGTAAACAACTATTTTTTGAATAAAAATTTTTCATCAATAAGAGTGATAAATTTTATTTTTAATTTATTTAAAGATGACATTACCATCAGGTGACAACCATTTCTTAGCATGAAGATATGTTTCAAGCATACGTTCATTAAACAACATATATCCCATTGGTTCTGAAACAATCACATTAACTAATTCTGGTAGAGTAATTTCTTCAATTTTTCCAGGTATCACTATAATTCTTCCTGCCAATTTGTTGTGATAAACTAAAGTCTAAAACAATTGCAAAAAATACAGTATAAAATATTTGAATCATAAATAATCATCATTTATCATTTAAATATATAAATAATCATAGATACTAACTTCAGCATGTTTTGCCATAGAACTTGCTTCAACAGCATATACTTTTCTTGCTCCAGCTTGTATAGCAAAAAAAGAAAGTATTCCGGAACCTGCACCTACATCTAAAACTATCTGAAATTGACAAAAAATTTGTTATATTTAATAATAAGATTTACATACATACAATATTATATATAACTTAGTTCTCATTTTGCTTAAAATTTCTTTCTAACATTATTTCAAAATTGTTAGCAAAAGTTTATATTGTTACAGATAAAATAAAGTAATAGCATTTTCAATATTTTTAAAATATATTTTAAAAAATTTCTTATTAAAGTAATATATGCATTAAAGCAGAGTAACTAAAGTGTATCTGAGATAAAACCAATTATTAGAATTTCAGTTGTTAAAACACTTTCTTCTAATTAGATTTTCCCTTTACATACTTGAAATTATTTCTAAACCAAATTTTAAAATATGACAAATTCACTCATCCAAGCCAATGCCACTATGAAACTTTTATTAACCTCAAACTTATTTCATAAACTGTATAAATATATATGTTTTACTTTTATTATTTAGTTGGAAAATAATTTATCCCATAAAAAATTATTTAGTATAAAAATATTTATTTTTAAATTTATATCAGGCTTGATATCTACACACATTAGCCACTATTATACTATAACCTCCTAAATACAGTATTTCTTTGAATTAAGAAATATGATAATTAAATAATCAGAAATTACCAACTGAAAGTGAGTTTGAAAACCAGTTGATCAAACTATAGTTCAAAATATTATTTTATTCATTATTATGAAATTTGGAATTGATATACAAAATTCTTTCATTTTTTTAATGTACTTTTATTATATTTCAAAAAAATACATAAAAATAACTTCTATAAATTTTTAAAATAACTCAAAATATTTTATACTATAAAATAAAATGTACAAAATTAAAAATTAATATTTTGCATATTTGAAATTCTCTTACTTTATCTTTAAAATCTTCCATATTTGCTAAAATTGCTCTCTGATAAGTAGATGTCCTAATGTAATCTTGCATCATATTTTGTTGCTGAGAAAGATAACCATAGAACTGAAAAAAAAAATTTGTTTTTAGTAACTTATTAATAATACAAATTGAAAATTTTTTCACATTTAGACAAATCTATAGATTAATACATTTGACTACTTACAATACATATTTAGCTTTTGCTGACATTAAAAAAATAATCCTATTCAATTTTTAATATAATAAATATTATCTTACTATACTATGTTTTTGGATTTATATTATCAAATTCAAGACAACACAGCAACACAATTTTAAATATGAAAATCTGTTGTAAATCTAAACATTTGCTGATTCTTCACAGAAACATTCAAATAATTCTATATAGACTTTATGGCTTTTGACTGAGTAATTTTTATACTGTAAGTTAATTTAATTTCTTTTTAAATTTCATTCAAGTTTTAATCAATATCTATCTACAATAGAGGTTCATTAATAACCTTATCTTTACTCTCGTCCCAGTATTTTATCACAAGATCCATTTGAGTTCTTTGAGCAAATTTGTTTAGTGATTCATCAAAGGAGATAGTAACATTATTGCAACTTGTAACAGTATCAATCAATTTTTCTCTGAAATAATGGGCTAGGCCAGTGTTTCTCAAACTTTTTGGACTGCGACCCCCCTTCTGCACTTAAAAATTTCAAAGGACCCCGAAGAATAAGTATGTGTCGAAAAACATCCCGCAGGGAGGGGTTAGGCTCGGATTTAAATATTTATATTATTTTTATTATTTATATGTGCAATTTATTTAAGTAAAAATTATTTTATACATTTTTTATTTCTATTATTTCTAAACATGAATCCATACTAAATTTATAAAATATTTGAAAAAATTGATCTGGCATCAATTTTTCAGCGACCCCCAAATATTTTTCGCGACCCCCACTTTGAGAATCACTGGGCTAGGCCATAATTTATTATATAGGAAGCTTTATCTGGACCCAATTGAAATTGTGTGGCTATAGTACTGTCAGGGAACATTTTTTTGAAAATGTTTTTATCATCAGAGCATGAATTGAGTGACATCTTTTTCTTTACAACTGCCAATGCCCAAGTTATCTCTGCTTTTATTATATCATCTTTTATCACAAAAGGTGTCAATGTGCTGCTAAGACATGTTGATTTGGTGAGAGACTGTTCATTAGTGATCTTAGATCTATCTTCCACAATAGAAGCTATTTCACACACATTTTGTTAACTATTAGAAGAGTTTGAATTTGTTGGGGTTAAAAACCTTATCAGTGAAGTTTGTTCCAACTTCAATCTTTTTATTTCAACATGACTAGAACTATTTGCATGTGATATTAATGCACGCTTTCCCATATTACTTAACGAAAAAACTTTACAACAAATGCAGCAAAATGCTTTTGTATCATCATCTTTTACAGTTCCTACCCAGGAATTGAATTCTGAATGAATAGCTGGATCCAGCCATTGGAGATTAAACCTTGTTTGTTTCCATGCCATTATAATTTAAGAATGTAGAAAAACACTAACTACAACATTCAAATGGCATCCAATCCGCATCTGCATATATATTAATTAAAAGTAGTGTTGCCAACTCAAAATTCAAATTTACAGCTAGACATTTTAAATAAAAATACCCAAATCATATTGTTTCCATTAGAATTGTTTGATTTTTTTAGCTAGATTGTTCATAAATCCACTAAATCTAGCAAAAAATTTGCTGAATTGGCAACTCATGAAAAGAAAAAAAAATGTTCCATTGCTGCCATTTTGATTTTGGTCTCTGTGTAAAAGCCAGAGTTTTAATATTTATTTTTAATAATTTTTATTTATTATTTAATTAATTTTGCATTAAATTTTGTCTTTGCATAAAATTTTCTTAAGAATGCAGGCAAAATTTATTTATTTTAACCCTTAATTACAATTCTTATAATTATTGCAAATCATATCACAAACCATCTTTCTCAGTTTTATAGCAAATTTTAATTAAACGAACTAATGTTTTCAGCAATCTTAAATAGCCTTCCTCAGGTTTAACATAATTTCAAATGTCAATTAGAACATAAGATTTGAAACTTAGAGTTTCGCTTGTGTGAGATATGATGACTCTTTCCCTTTGGGAAAATAAAGGGGATAAAGTTAATTCTCCCAACGTCAGAAAAGTTGAGGGACTAATAAGTATACAGGAAACGTGGTACAGACGGACGAAGACACCTCTTTACCGTTTAACCAGTTTATTGTACAAATATGCTTACAATACAGTTGAAGTTGTCTTCATTTCTCAAGTTCATAGTGATGTTAGTGGAATCCGGAGCAAAGTTCAGTGAATGATCCAGAAAGGAAAGTTCATTTGATTTCTGTTTGATGTTTAGCACTAATGTAAGGAGCCGACCCGATGGAGATAGGGGACGTTAGAACCCACTCCTCGGCACCTGTGTTGGGTTGCCATCTTTTAGGTGGGATCGGTTAATCCTGCATCAAGATAAACCGAAAGGAGGGTTGTATGTGGGTTGTGATGGAGGAGGCAAATGATCTCAAGTATTTTTCACACGAAAACCATTTATTTGTTAACATTAGTGCTTACATCGTCAATTGACAGTCACTAATCCAGACAAGACTTTGGCGTCAGTCGCAGCCCTGGGGTGGACAAGAGGAGATCACTGGACAGACGGATGATCGGGGATATGGTGCAGCGAAGTTCTATCTTGATGGCGACGACACAACTAAATACGGATCACAACTGTTATCCGAATAATGAGGAGACTCTTGGCTTAATCCAGAAGAGACTGTCTTTTGACCTTGATATCCCGATTTTTATAGGGTTTTTCCTCTATTTGCATTTTTGGATTGGTCCCTCGTCCCATTCCTCGCTTCCCGATTGGTCTCTCCTTTGTCTCCAGGTGCAAGACGAAACGTCTTTGAGTCGTGGGAAAGGTCCGATTTGAGGTTTCTATTTAATACCTCTTTATTGACTCTGCCCGGCAATTGTTTATAAAACATCAACACCTACACTCATAATTCAGGTTGTTATACCATTTTTGACGTCTAAGAATTTTAACGATTATTTTCATCTTTCATTTATCAAAAATTCCCTCTTTTATTGTTCGAAAAGGTTTATCTTGGCCAACATTTTATAGACTCGTGAGTCAATGATCTACCTACTTATGAGCGCTCATGTTAGAGTTTGTCTTCCGCTAAGCCCTTGGCAGAAATTTGACACATACTTGTTGTTTTATCTTTAGTCTTGTTGTTTACATAAGAATTTCGAAGGTTACTAAAGTTTGAACCCCATCTGGGGACCCACACTAACATAAATCACTTGTGTTTTTCCTGAGTTAGAAAAGTTCTCCTTTTGAAAAGCAACTGTTAATTTGTGGAAGGAAAAGGCAGCAGCGACAGTGAAATAGCGGAGATAAAGTGTAAGGAAAATGCAAATGACTGAAGGTGATTGGTGGCAATGGCTACGGAAAAGATGACTCTTGACAGCCTCATGTCTTTGAGATACCAACTTTTTATCACCTCCCTGTCTTTAGATCATTCCTGGATTGGTTTTGGATCCTCACCCATGCTTTATGATGGGAATCCAATGTATTCCCCGATTTACTTACGACAATTGAAGAATCGGAGTTTGCAGAAGTCATCATTGTCTTTTCAAACAATGGAAAATCCGACTCCAATCCAAATGATTGATCTTGAGAGCTGCACTATCGACTATTTCTCAAGTTTCTATAAAAAATTTTTTGTTCATTCCTTTTGTTTCTCTAATAATTAAATTATTTTACGTTTTTCTATTTTACTGAGTTCCGGGACAATTCCGGAACTTCACATTTGTATTCCTATGACGTCATAGTATTACAAAAATTGGGATTGTTAAAATCTATAGAATTTAAATAAAATAAAATGAAATAAATACAAAAATAAACATCAAACAAAATTACAATTATGTTATTAAAATATAGAAGTTCAGTGCATAGAATCGTAACTACAAATCTCTTTTGCAACATAACTGTAAAAATTGTTTTGCACAAAAGATAATCAAATTTATTTTAATTTTTTAGTAATTTAATTAATTTTTTAAAAATTTACCAGCTTTTTAAATTTATAATTAATTATAAGCAAGTTAACATTGGTTAAACTATCAGATTACCTAGTTGATTTTCAAAACTATAACTACAGTATATCTATTACAGGTATGTTCCCTAAATTTGCCAAAATCAGTGGATATTGTAACAGAAATGATGTTGTTACCCAACATTATTTCTGTTAAACTAATTATTAAACTATGTATCAAAGTTGCAGAAATTAATGGGAAGGTGAAAAATATGCTTGCAGTACAGTACTTTCAAGGAAAATTGTAACAACAAATGTAAAAAACTACTAGTTGGTGCCAGCATTTTACTGTAAATGTTGGGTAGCTATTTATAATTTTTTATGTTATGCAGTAATGTTTTAAACATGAAAAACAATTAAATTACAGATTTTTACTGATCTATTTAGCTATTTTGAAGTAAACATTCTAATAAATTACGATTTCAAGTTTTAAAAGTTTGTAAACTAATTTTTAATTAGTTATTTTTTATTCTAATTAACAAATTCATCTTTTTATAATTGCTGAATTATTAAAATTAAAAATTAAACACTATTACATAATAGTAGTTTATCCTGTTATTAATCCACAACTGTAAAATTATAAAAAAATTAAAATACCTTCTAAAACCGATAACCGGTGCAAACTATTTTTCGAAATGGCGAACGTTTTCACTGCCCCTCCTGGGCTCTTCCTCAGGCCAATTCTGGATTTGATAATCGAACAGCATAAATAAATGGAACGTGTTCCGTAATTTAAACGATCGAGTACATTGGGCAACCACGTGCCGTTCCAAATATTTAAATTTCCTTTTATTCCGTTTGGGAAAACGATGTGCGCCTCCTATGATAAAATTATATGGCTTCAGATGTAAAATTATATGGCTTCAGAATAGTGAAAAAAGCCATTTCGGATTCAAAACGGATTCTGGTATATTTTCTTATTAAAGATTGCAGCATTACTTCTTGCTGCCTGCAGATGGCTATGCATGGTCAGCCATATTCAGCAAACGAAATCAACAAGGCAGCTAAGGAGACAAATTCCCTGACCTTTTGACAATTTTCGACAAATTCTATGACTTTCCAAACACTAATGAAAATCCCTGACTTTCCAGGAGCATAGGAACCCTGTATTTCTAAAATCATTGAAAAGCAAAAAGGAAATGCAGAAAAGATAACATCAAATCTGAAAAATTACCACTAAAAATTGTAGAAATTACAAGATACTCTAATTCACCTTCAGCAGAACAATTCAAAATATATTATTAAACAACTTTTTGCTTAATATATTATTGCCAAATAAAATGAATCTCAGCAGCAAAAAAGTGTTTAATAATATATTTTGAAAATACAAGATGCAAAAGTTTAAAAGTTTTGGATTTATAGAAAATCATTAAATGACAAAGTTACAAATAACAAAAATTATAATTTTTTTCCTCATTAAAGATAACTTTCAAAGAAGTGAACTTAAAACAGCAAAATTCAATAAGTCACCAAGTTAAACACAGTACAGTAAAATCGAGACTATGTATCCTATTTTTTTGTTTTTAATGTTTGTTATTGTAAAATTGAATAAAACAATTCTAAAAAGGTTGCTATAGTTACGGATTGTTTTTGTTTATATTTAAAATGTAACAAAATGTTTATTTCTAAAACATTTGAATTTTAATCTAAAATGAACTTTTTTATGTTTTGTTATTTATTACATCCTTGAAAATGAAAGGTTTTTGAAAAATACCTTAAAACAACTGAGTATGTTTTAATTTGTTTGATGTTCTAATAAAACATTTATATTCTCTAATTCTGACCTGTGAACTTTATACTTGCTATTTAGCATAATATTTTTACAAATAATATAAGTAAGATTAATATTTTCTTCTATGTGAATTTTCAAATCAAAAGATGCAAAAATATTTAATATAAAAAAATTCTATATAAAGTAACAGATAATTTAAAAATAAAAATTTATAACTTATCAAAAAAAACCTATAAATATTTTAACATTATAGTATTACTATTTATCAGCATATCTCTGAAGAAGATTATTAAAGTGAATATTTTAAAATAATTTTTAGCTTTAGATTTATTAAATCTCAGTATTAATTACATAAATCTGATGCTTTTTGAAAAAGACTACAAACTAATGTTATTCTTTTTATTCTTCTATCTATCTCTCGCTTTTTTAATTTTTATTTCTATTTTAATATTCATTTATATTCATTTATAGAAAAATAGTTCGCACCGGTTATCGGTTTTAGAAGGTATTTACATTTATATTCAACCATCACAACATGAAACAAACAGAAAACAGAAAAATAAGCATAAAAATATAACAATTTATATTTAATTTATAAAAAATTAATTAATAAGTTATGGTGTGAAAAATTTGTTTGAGTATAATTATGTAATTAAAATGTGTTCTTTTTTTTTTTGAAAACATTGTAAATGAATGAAATATAATATTTCTTTCAATAAATTTAGGATTATTTATTGTTATTTTGAAATATTTAGCATTGTAACTAAATTTCTGATTAACATTATTTTCACATAATTAACAAAATCTAGGATTTAATTATCAATTTAAAAAATTCAAAACGAAAATTTTTGTTGAACAGTAAAAAATACATAATTTATTTAAATATGTGGAATCATGACATTATGAACAAATAAATATAATACAGAATGTCACAAGCTTTTTATATTAAAAGTACTTTTGCCTATTTTATTTAAGGTTTCATCAGCTTTAAGATATTCAAACAGAATGATGGAATGTTTTATGAAATTTGTTTCAAAAATTAAAAAATGTTCTTTTTTAATATTTAAAGTAAAATAAAATAATAATTTATTAATTATTTTGTACTTCTAACTCTTCTATTATATTATAGTATTTGATTTATATAACTATGAAAGAACCCTTAAATAAGATAACCTTCAGAGTTGTATAAATGAAATAATTTATTGTTGATTACAATAATTTTCTAAAAATGTTTTGAAAAAAAAAAAAAAAAAAAAAAAAGAAGACAGTTCCAATAAATTTAATTTATGTTATCATCCCAACTGAAGTCTGATAAAGTACTGGATAATCGTTATTTACTTTTAAATATATATATATATATATATGTTTTTTAATTTACATATAAAAAAAAATATTTAAAAATTTATACCTGAAAATACTGAGTTGCTGATGCATCATCTGTCCGCAAAGTAAATATAGATGATTTTCCAGTTTTAAAATTATAAATGTATTCCCTAAACCTGTGAAGTTCTAGTAATAAAAAAAATTTAAATTAGATTTTTAATTTAAAATATTTAGAAAAAGTACTACCATAAATAAAAACTTTACTGAAAATTAAAAGAAAATATGTAACAAAAAAAAAAATAATAATGATTTTTTCCAAGCTTCAAAAAATAAAAGCAATATACATTTTGAAAGCTATAATATAAAAACATATTAATCTAATAAAATAGTACCCTTTTGGGATGGAAAATGAATAATCCATGTGGTATCATCTTTGGTGATAATATATGACTGTCTTCCATATTGAGCAGAATCTATATCCTTGCTTATTTGTAATTCTAACAATACTGCTGGTCCATTATTACCTGAAATATAAATCATAATATATTTTTAAAAACTTAAAACACATTTAAAAGAATTAACAACTGTAATCCATATAAATTTATTACTATTTAAAATAAACAGAAACTTTCATTTTAATATCAAAATTTTGTCATAAAAACTAGTGTTAAAATTTACACTTAAATAACACACTCTAAATCAGGGGTATCCAACCTTTTTGTTTCACTGGGCCACATTGGAAGAAGTCATGGAGTTATGGGCCACAAGTATATATAATATACTTGTGGCCCAATACATATCTAGATTATAGTAATAAGTATTAAAACTATCACGAAAAAGGATATTTTAAAAAATTACTTCTACAGACACTTTCAATTTTTACTTAGAAATAGATAAATTCATTTAGTATAAAGGAGACAAACAAAAATTAATTTGAAAAACACAAATATTTGTTTTATTTTGGTCTCTAATTAATAAATGACGAAACACCATTTTAAAGTGCATTTTTATTCAACTAATATATAAACCATTAAGAATTATTATTGCTGATATGAGAATTTGATGAAAGTTTTCTTGTTTATACAGAAATAATTACGTATATTTCAAGACTCAATTTTAATCATCATTACTTCTATGATCATCATAAAGATATTTGACTTTGTTACAATTTCTATATCTATATTTTTAAATGAATAAATGAAAATATTTAAAGAAAATGTATTCATTTTTTGTTGATTACACTTATATTAGAGATTCAAAATTAACAGATATAGAAAAATTCAAATATAGAAAAGTTTCAGTATTTTTTAAACTGAGATTATGATGTTTTTCTTAAGAGTCATGTAAACTGGCTTTCAACATTTTACAATGCTCATTTATGTTCCATACTTATATGTTCCATCAACCAACATTATGAAATTCTGTCAAGATTCAACAAATCAAATTTTAAAATATTTTCAAAATTTCATATTTCTCTGTATATTGATATATTGTGTTTGCTTATTGTAATCAAAGTTTCAGTTACAATTATCATTAACCCCGGGATTTGCATAGTAAGACCCAAAGTTTCTGCTGACTCTAATTTCCTGGAAGAAAATAATCAACTTGCTAAAAAATTAAATCTTGCCAGTTGTTAGCATTCTATTTTGGAATGCATATAAGACTCTGATGTATTCAAATTTCCAACATTTTCTCTAAAAAATTTTTTTAAAAGAAAATGTTTGAAATTTGAATATATCAGAGTCTTATATGAATTCCAAAATAGAATGGTAACACTGGAAAGATTCAATTTTTTAGGGAATTCTACCTGAGGAAGGAAGGTCCTACATGTGGACCAAAAATGTTAGTGATGTAACAGTTTTCACAACTAAGTGCAAAGCACAATAAGGTTCCTGAATTTTATTTATAATGATTTTTAATATTTAAGATTCTTCAGTTTAGCACACACTCAATTTGGTGCCAATTTCAAAAGCAAATAAATGTTGCACCAAATTGAAAATTGACTATACAAAGTGACCTAGATCAGGGGTGGCCAACAAGTCGATCGCGATCGACCGGTCGATCGCCAAGCCAATTTTGGTCGATCGCTAGCGATGTCTTGACTTAATGCCTTATATTTGTAACTGAACACAACTGTGTGCATGCAGTTATGACTCGACTCACAAGCAGTGAGTGCACTTTGTACTGAAACAGTGTATAAACATAGTATGTATTTCACACTTCCCCCTCCCCACTTAGACTATGCCTATGACAACAAGTCGATCGCGACACATTTTTACGATAAAAAGTAGATCTTATGTGCACAAAAGTTGGCCACCCCTGACCTAGATCATCCTTACACTCTTTTTAAAACTAAGAAAAGTGTCTCATCAAAAGTTTAAAATTTTTGAGAAGTAAATCGGGTTTGCTCTATTGAATGTTGATATTTTCAATTTCTAGTACTGAGTGAAAATGGGCTGAAATTTGACTTTCAGACTAAATTGAGCAATTGTATTATTATTATTGTTAAGTTGTAAGACCTAATTACAAATGGATGCATCCAAGCCAATTATGCCAATCTCAATTATAAAAAATTAAGAACTGCCAGATTAAATCTCAGACAAAATAAAATTTCACTGCTGTTAAAATATTTTTCTTTTCAAAAATTATATATTTTAATATATGCATTTATTGCATAAAAGATTAAGATAGTTTATTTGAAAATCAAAAAGAAACGTTGAAAAATAATTATTTTATACAGTAAAATCTGTCAAAAACAGAAAAATTCTTCACAACAGAAAGATTTTGTATGTTTAAAAAACCTGTTCAAAAGGTAAATTTATCAAACCAGAAAAAATATTTAGTACCATGTGATTCCAGTTTACACAGTGTTTACTGTATTAAATAAATTGACATACACTTTTATAGAATTTTTCATAAGTGGTAGTAACAAAAGAGAGTAAAATTAAAAAAACTTTTACACACTTTATAAAGATATTAAAATCTTACATGAAGAAACATTTCAAAATTATATACTAAACTTGACTTTTTATGCTCAAAAAATATGAGAAAAAAAAACCAGTAGACATTCAAGGTCAGATTTTTAATACTTTATTCAGCTACATTTCAAATTTTCATAAAACTTCAAAACTACTCAAAATTACAAAATGACAAGAAATTACTTTAATTGGAATAATTCTTTCTTAAAACATTAAAAATTTTGTTACTTTCATATCTTACTAGCTCTTTACATCATCACCACGTTTCTTAAATAAAATAAAACATTTACACACATCTAAAATACATTTCAAAAACTCAAAAATTACAAAACTCTTTGTCTTAACAACATTCTTATATTGAACTAGGACAAGAGGCTTTTGATCAATTTCTTAGCATCCAAAAATTAAATAAAATATATTTTAAATTATTTTTATTTGTGAGACTATATATTATAGAAACTTTTTAAACAGATTACATTAGAGTTTGTAAATATTGGTTACAACTGATTACATTAAGGTCAGAAATAATATTAATCTGATGACCTTGAAAAAATGTTTTCTTTGAGGTCATCTTTTTCCATCATTAGATATAATCTTCACTAATCATTCAGACAAGAATCTCCAGAGGAAATCAATAAGGCATTTTTGGGGTTCAATTGAAAAAAATTCTTAAAAAATTATTAGTCAAATATTATATATATGAGAATTACGAATCATGTAAATTTGCACATTGTAAGTATATCTTCTCTATGAAAACAGATGTGAATTAATACTGGTTCAGTCAGAAAAATTTTGAAACCTGTGAGTTAGATAATGCAAAATACTTTCCATTCCAATAAAATTTAAAAATTAAAATATTACAGATATATTTATAAAATATTGCAATTGAAAACAAAAGACTTGAAAAAATTCTTATATAACTTTTTCTAATATTGTTGCCAAAGAGACTTTTGAAATACTGTATTTAAAAAAAAATAAATTTGTAATATTTTAAGACATTTTGTTCTGTATTTTTGAAATTTTTAACTATTCTTGGATAGAGAACATCCAAGAAAAGATTGACTCTTAACATTTTGTGTTCCTAAGTTTGAAAATAAAATGTAAGAATTCAAAAAAAATTTTGAATTTATCTTCAATTGTTTCATTTTTTATTTTGTACTGGTTGATATTTTAACCTGTTTTTCCTGGATTTCAAAATATTTTTGAAGTAAAATATTAATTTGGTTTTATCTTCTTGAAGAAGATACTTCTGAAAATTTATTTGAAAAATATTCTTTTTAGTTCATAGTGAGTCTGTAAATTTAAAAATATATCATATAACAATACATATATATATACATAACAACCCACCACATGGCAAGGGGGCCAGAAAAAGACATAGGAAACTAGATTTTTAAAGTATATTATTTTTATTTATTTCAATTACTTTAAATAAAGAATATCGTCACTTTTTAATATAGAAATCCTGTTTGCTGTTTGTGTATTAATTTATTAACTAGTTGAAACTAGTTTTTACTGGATGTCATTGTTAAAACCCGTTTTGTCTAGTTAAAACTAATTTTAGCTACATAAATATGTTTGGGGAAATAAATAAAGTGATGATTGGGATTAAAACATTTGTATTATTTAATACGATATTTATTGAAAATATTGGTCACACATCTGTGTTATTAACATTAATTAACCCTTTTGATCGGTACCCTGGCTTTTTAAGCAAAACTTTGAGGTACCGATTCATCGTTACTTTGGTAAATATCGATTTTTGTAAAATTTATTAACAACAGATATAATCTCGTTCGATATGAAGTGAATAAAGTATAATAATTCATTATAATAGTTGATAGAACTATAAAATTTTGATTTCAAACAAATGTTTGATATAATGTGCGATAATTTCACAAGGAATAAACATACATGCATAAGTGTTATATCGAATTGTACAAAACAATATTCTACCTCTTTCTGGCTCAGTGCCAGCAAACAACTATGTAACTAGACAATGTTAATTTTCACAAAATGTTACAAATTATCAAGTTTATGTGTCAGTTCTGATATATATTATTTTTTTTCTTATAAATTTTTCTATTAAAATGTATTGAAAAATATCGTATTTAAAACTAAAGATATTAATAATTGTAAGTGATTTTTTTCATATAGATATAATGATAATTTGATTTTTGGTAAATTTTTAAAATAATATCGCCTGACTGACCTATATTGCCTTAGGAGGGATCGCAAAATAAATGTAAACAAGATGTCGGGGGAAAAGAGTTAAAGCGATACGAAATTCATCATACACTATAGGAACGTGTTAGCTGAATGACCTTGGTTGAAACAGTTTTTACTAAGCCATTTTGTTAAAACCCGTTTTGTCTAGTTAAAACTAGTTTTAACTCAAATTCATTTTTGACTAGCAGTAAATTCTAGTTATAACAATGACATCCAGTAAAAACTAGTTAAAATGCATTTTAACTAAAAATGGGTTTTTACTGTAACATATATATATTAAGTGCATCAAACTTTTAAATATACTTTAAAATAATATGCATAAAACTTTTAAAAATTAAGCACATTAAACTTTCATATATTAAGTAGATCAAATGTGCCTCATAGGAATTTATAAAGAATGCCCACTAGGGGGCATCCCAGGCTACTAGTTTATATATAATACAGTAAAAACTGTGGAAATTGCATCACCCATGGTATATACTAACAAGCATTTAATAGATATGCAAATTAATATATTTAAACTATGAAATTAATATATTTAAACTACTTAAATTAATATATTTCAATTTAATATAACATACAGGGTGTTGCGTAAAGAGTGGATAATCTGTTACCTGTGGATAGGTGACATCATGACTGTTCAGAAAATTAAACATTGTGTTTAGTAAAAGTGTCATAGTTTGAGTTATTGGACATTTTCTATTTTTTTGGAAAATGGACTCCCTTGTCCACATTTTTCAATGTCATGGTCACAAATCAAGGATTTTTCCCAGTCTGTTTTTTGAATACTAGTCTTGGATACATGTTCTATCAAATGTAAACTGCCATTTTAGTGTCATAGACTTAGTTTTTTTAGAACAAAAAATAATTCAAAATTTTTGTTTTTTTTTTGCACTGTAATGCAGGTTACAGTACTTTCAAAAAAAAAAAATATTTTTTATTCTAAAAAAAACAAAAAACCCAAGTCTATGACACTAAAATGGCAGTATATGTTTGATAGAACATGTATCCAAGACTAGTATTCAAAATACAGACTGGGAAAAATCCTTGATTTGTGACCATGACATTAAAAAATGTGAATAAAAGAGTCCATTTTCAAAAAAAAAAAAAAAAAAAAGTCCAATAACTTGAAAACTATGACAGTTTTACTAAACACAATGTTTAATTTTCTGAACAGTCATGATGTCCCCTATCTGCAGGTAACAGATTATCCACTCTTTACACCACATCCTGTATGTAGTGTACAGAAAAAACCAGAAGAGTAAAAAATAAAATATAAAAATTCAATTTATTATATACTATATTGCTATAATGTGAACTTAGTGCTATTTCACACTATAGTCTCATCAATATTGCTAATGAGCACTGTTGTAACTAAGCAGGTGTAATGGGTACACAGGCTCAGGGCCCATGATGAAGGAGAACCCTGAAATGACTTATCAAAACAAATGACCAGTATTAAACCATAAATATTAGACCAATATTTTCATTTTCAAATATTAAATTTTGCTGCCATTGGGGCAGATCTTTTAATATTTTTGGTTCAAGTTAAAAATTGAGCAATATGAAACAACTATTAAGTTATAATAATTTTTCTTACTGGTGACATTAAATCAACAAATTTTGGTCAGTTTTATATTAGGCAGCATAAAGCCATGGTTGTCAACATTTTTTGAAGTTGGGAACACTAAACTTTGACATTTTTTTCCCACGGAACACTTAAAAACATCAGCTTTAAAGCACGGCTGGCAAACTTTTTGAATTCAAGAGCACACTCAGTCTAGTATATGATGTCATTGGCATTTGCTGATTACCTTCCCATACAAAAATTATTTTACATTGTATTGATTTTTCTTTTGCAATAATTTTTAATTGTATGCTTGATTTTTTCATGGAACACTTGAAGTGGCTTCACAGAGCACCCGTGTTCCGCACACCACGAATTGAGAACCACTGGCATAAAGTACACATTGTCCGAATAATGGGAAGGAAAAAAACATTGACACAACCCAATGTCAATTAGCAAATATGTATAATTATGTATTATATTATTTATTATTAATTCATCACTATGCGCTTTGCATTGGTATTTTTTAATCATTTTATAAAGTTTTAGGACATCACGTCCCATATAATTTTTGTATTTTTTTAATTTTATGAATATAAAAATGCGAGGCAACTGTAATATATAAATTGAAGAATTTTTGTTTATTAAATAACAATATATAGACCTATTCAGTGGTGATATTCAGCGGGTTTGTACAGGTTCGGTCAAACCCGTTGGTAAAATTTTCAGTTTTCCGAACCTTGTTAAACACACGTAACATTTCTCAGTGGTTTTGTTTCTTTTAAAAAATATATTAAAATATATGTATTATACTTTGTAACACTACTAAACTAGAGCCTTATACCCTGTTTGCACCAAGCATTTCAATCTAGATTGTGAGCAAGGTCGGGGACTATGCCTTGGTACAATCTCTCTCGACCGTAACAAGGTTTAATCGCAATCGATTCAAGAGAGTTCTTGAAAATAGATCCAGTCATAAGAGAGATCCCACAATCTCACGCGCGCGAGATAATACAAGATGGCTGTGGAACATGTGTAGGGCTATGGACAGCAAAACTTTTGGATTTTTCGATCCAGGGTCCCCCAGGGCGGCAGGCTGCTAACCTTGACCACTCGGACATCCAGCCTGTTGTTACCTGGTCTTCACCCAGGGCTCCTTACATTCCAAATATGCCACTGATTATTAGATATATCGCAGGAAAAGGTATTGTATTTATTTCTAGCCAAAACTTCCATTTTGTTTGTCGGTGATTGTTAGGGAAAAATTTTCTGCTAGCGAACCCTTTGTTAAATGTTTCGAATATCAACACTGGACCTACTGGTATATACTCCATTCATATGGTTTAAGTTTTCTGTTAGTTTTTAATATTGTAAAGGCCAATTCTGTAATGTTTTAGTTAAAGTCTAACTGTCCTAATAAGAAGAAAAAAATATTCAAAATTGTTTACCTAATTAATTTTTATTAGTATTTTATATTTTTTATTGGCTAATTTTTGCCAATGAAACTTTAACCAAAAATGTAGCAATGTCAACTCCAAATTTTCTTAACAAGCTGTACCCAGCAAAATATTTTCTATAAAAAACTATTGTCAAGTTACAAATAAATAGGGAAAACAAACTAACTTAGCATATTATTTTGTATATATATACACACACAGGGTGTTTCACAACCTCTCCACAAAGTTTTTTTTGAATAACTTTTGAACAATGCAATTTTCAGCCTCAATTTTTTGTAGGTGGCACTTTGAGCAAAAAGGAATTGCTTCTATCACAAAGTCAAATGAGAGAAAGCATCGAGAGCATCATGAAGGGCATCTCAGATGAGACCTGTAGTAATGTGATTGCTAATTTCCAAGAGAGACTGTGCATCTCGACAGAGGGCAGACATTTCGAAAATATCTTGTATTAATTTCCTTTTTCATCTTCTATCTTTGCTGAAAATTTCATTAAAAAATTCAAATTTTCAAAAAACTTTGTGGAAAGGCTGTGATACACCCTGTATATAAAGAGTATCTTATTATCTATAATTTAAAAATCTTTTTATTTGTTTGGAAATGTTTAGACTAGAGTAAAATGAAAATATTATTTCTGATAGTACATGTGTTTATTAAAAATTATTAATAATTACATGTAATTATTAATAATTTTTAATAAACACATGTACTATCAGAAATAATATTTTCATTTTACTCTAGTCTAAACATTTCCAAACAAATAATAATAATAAAAAAGGTAGAAGGCAAATTAATGTCACAGAAATTTGCTAAATTGCTGAGAAACAAACTCTAGAAAGCAAAGAGCCTGCCTGGAAAGATGACCAAATCTGCTTTCACATTATGTGTCGTCGTCAAATGATGTTCATCATTTGACAATAACAAATAATAATATACATGAAAATGAGAAGTCTGTGCTAGAATTGTAATCTGCTGCTTTGCAAGATAAGGTTATCATACTGCAAATTGCACCCTAGTATGTTAAAAAACGATGATACATCAAAGAAGCCTACACAAAGTACTGCCTTATAAGTTGATAAATTGTGCTCTACTGTTTCAAACAATAAAGATATTTCAAAAGAAATAATTACAGAAATCTACATTCTTGGTCTGTTATTAAAAAGAAAGTAATATATCTCCTTGTTAAACATGGTCCAGACCAAGACTATTCAATATTAAGGTATTAAAATTAATGTAATGACATTAATTTTAATACTTTGGTAGCAGATAATTCAGGAGAAATTTATGAAAGATTGGTTTTATGTCAGACAAATTAATGGAATAACAGTTGAAAGAAATTGTACCTTATATACTATTAATAATTATATGTACTGTCATGACAGTATATTTTTGAAATTGATGAAAAGCTCAACATTTAAATCATCAAATCATACAATCTCTCGGACCCATGAAAAAATTCCATGGCTGGAGTCATCTTCATTATTCTCCAATACATATACAGTAGATTCCGTTAATTGGAACTCAATTAAAAAAAAAATTGAAGAAATAATACTTTAAATAAAAATTAAAATAAAACCAATCTCTAGCAGAAACATAAATTTAAAGTCCTTGAGTAAGCCCATGCTTCATGCACCACATGTTTGTCTCCTGACTGCCATTTAACTAAAATTCACAAAGCTGTTTTTATGTTTTTATGTTTGTATTTTTGTTTTTAATTACCGTAGCTCAATATTAATATCAAGTCAATACAGAATTTATGGTATGATATAGAGTGAGATATAGTATTAATTAGGTCTATTTTTAATAGTAACTCTCAAGCAACCAAAAACTACATTTATTCAGCATCTGCCAATCCTCTTGAATGCCAGTTAACTGAAAGTCTATTGAAATTCCATAAAGATTGCTTGAAATGAAAGAATTAATTCTTTCATTTCATTTCATATACACTCAAACCTGTTTTTGTGCGGTCTTTTTTTTGCGATTTTTTACGCGTGCAATGTGTTTTGTGCAATTATTTTTGTGCAGTATACCAATTTGATTGAAATTCATATACCGCACACAAAAAATCACACAAAACAAATCGCACAAAAACAGGTTTGAGTGTAGTGATTTCATTTCATTTCATATGTGTATAATAGTGAATTACTTTATGGAAAAAACTGAATTGGCATACTTAGTGTAACTTCTTTTTCAATGGAAGCAGTAAAATTGACATCAGAAGAAGTATAAGTTAAATAAGTTATCATTTTATGAAACAGATTACAATGATGATGATTTTATATTTTAAATATTAATTATAAATAATTGTGGTGCTTTGAAAATTATAATGCAATAATTTGTATCCGATAAACCAACTGCAACTTCAAATTTATTACCTACTAAGTTGATTTGTGACAACTGC
This sequence comes from Centruroides vittatus, assembly GCF_030686945.1. Taxonomy (NCBI): domain Eukaryota; kingdom Metazoa; phylum Arthropoda; class Arachnida; order Scorpiones; family Buthidae; genus Centruroides; species Centruroides vittatus. The sequence continues at coordinate 86,330 of NW_027121740.1, forward strand.
TCTTTATTATAATTTTTGCCTATCTGGTGATAATTTTTGATAAGTGTATCTTTCAGAAAAAATGTTTCAGATAAAAAGTTATTTATTTGTTTTTGATGCAGAATCATAATATGCAATAAAAATGGGGGTTTTTCCATTTAAGAAAATGAAGTTGACTATTTTCAATGATTGTAGAATCATCTATGATGAAACCAATAGTCATTTTGTGGGTATCTTAAATTTTGGCATAATGAATTTTTCTGTAGGATGTCTATTTTTGATTATTTCAGTGGATTGATTAAAATGGACTACACTGTATACATTTTACTTAATTTTGAATTATAAGTAAAAACTACAGACCAAAAATCTAATGTAAATTGTTAGCTAAACATTCTAGTACATTAAAAATGAAAAAAACCATTAATGAATGAACTTTGAGTGTTATTTTTCACTTCATAATAAACAGCATTATTACATAAATTATTTATGCTAACTTTTTTATAGAAGGCATGTTTGTAGCATGAAATTTTGTCTAATTCTAAGAATTAATAAGAAAGAGGAGAAATAGGGGGAAAAATTGTTGTTGTTTGTAGTAGTAAATACTCATAGTTAATAGTCTGTATATTCTAAACCTGGGCATGCTTCCCGAAAAATAGTTCTCTCTAAAACTTTAAAATGGGAAGAAAATCCAATATGTTTTAAAAAGTTTAATTGTCAATGGTAGTAATTAAAGGAGCAAAACTTACAAGCAGAGAAAAAGATATATATTTAACATTTCCATATATTAATCATCACCTTTTCAATTATTGGTTGAATGACAATACGCTCTGCCTTTCTTCATTTTGGAAAGTAAACATGATTTGATGTTAGTGATATAAGTGAAGGATTTAAAGGGGAAAAAAAATACAAAGTATTGCTCAGATGTTACAAAATTGTGTCAGATTTTTCTGAAGAGAGAATGGAAATAGTGTCTTTCATGGACATAAATTTGTGTACTAAAGAACAGCTTTAGCCCTAGGACTTAATAGACTAATATTGTTTCAAAATATTCTTCAACTAAACAAGAACTGTTGATACCTGGAAAAAGATGTAACAGAAGCACAACCTGTAACTGGAATGGATGAATTCATGTTGAACAGTATACAGAGGTTAATGTACAGTACAATAATATTAGTAATAGCAATAATATTGTTACATTAGACAGCTTACTGCAGTTAATAAAATGAGGAGATATTGAGTTTAATGGCAGTTGTTCATCTCTTTGTAAAATGCTAAATGAGTTTGGATTTACATGAAAAAACACAAAATTTATAAATTTGCAATTGAATATGATGATAACATGTTGCCAAAATGATATTTACAACAAATTAAGGAAAATCTGGAATCCAGCTAAGTATTTTGACAAACTTGGTTATTTATGCATCCACAACCAAAAAAGGAACTGGCAAGACAAGAAAACCTAATCTTAAACCAAAAAGCAATGATGGTATATGGTATAGTGTTACACGATGGAAATGAAAATGTATTGATTTCAAATGCAAGTTTGTTATTTGGCTCTAAATCTCGACATGGTGACTATCACAACTCAATGAATTCTGAGAATTTTCAGTGTTGATGTGTGAACCAAATCATACCTAATATTCTAAAGAAAAATATTATTGTGAAGGATGATGTCCTACAACAGTTAGAGCAAACTGAGATAAAGCCCCTACAAGTGCATGGAAAACATGCTATTGCATCTCAGCTAGTCTGTCATAACATTTTGTATCCTCTCAATGCCTTGAATAGGGAGCTACTAATTTTGGTTAAAGACAGTAAGATAGAAAGTGTTACATTATTGACAAAATATTAAAAGAACATGCCATTGAATTTTACATCTACCACATATCATTGTGACCTAAATTCCATCAACCTTTGTTGTGCACAAGCATAAAAACAATGTAAAAATGATATGGCAAGAAGCTCTGAATAATGTAACTGCAGATAGAACTGTTAAGCATGTGAGAGAGATTAAAAAGAATTACTGCTAAATACAAGATAACATAATTGATCTGATTACATTTTCTATAAACAACACAATACTCAAGACCAAACAAATGAATTCTGTATAACAGATGTAACAGATGAATGAAACAATCTGACTTGTTTTACCATCATTAATGATAATTGTTAAAAATTAGCCAAGTCAAACATTATCAATCCTTACAAATATTAACTATAAATGATTGTTTCACAACAAATACATCATTATGCATTAAATTTTCATTGGTTTGAAATTAATTTTGGTATTTCACATTTTTACAATGTTTATATAAAGCCATAATCATGAAACTTGATTACAAGTATTTTAATTAATTATTTGGATGAATAACTATTTTTAATCTATCTTACATAATGCTTCAATATCTACTTATTTTCAGATTTTTAAATTTTCAACTTTCCATGTTACAAGAACAAGAGATTGCATAAGGATACAATTTATTCAGAAAAGAGAAAAACAACTGAATCCCTTCTAGCCATGAACAAGGTTAAATTAAACATACTGTAGTAGTAAAAAATATGACTACAGAAGTTTCAGAATTTGTGAAAAGTTATTACTTAAATTTAGTTTCTTAAAATTATATTTGATTAAAATCAAAATAAATAGATAATAAAATTTAAATTAGCATCAGATATAAAGATATACAAAAAATTGGATATATGATTCCTACAGGCATCCTTTAGAAAGATTTTAAAATTATTTACAATAGTTAAAAATATATAAATATATATTTTTACTTTATGTTTAAAGTTGTCGAATGTTAAAACTTTAAAATAAAACAAATTAATTATTAGTAGTTTTCTACTTTTATAATATTAATGACTTTGCACTGATGAATTCATTGTAGAATATGGAATTTGAAAAGAGAGAAATACTATTATTCATTAATAAGTAATGTGTCATTTAAGCACTACATACCAGTATGAATTTTATAAAATTATAATTTATTAAAACATTAACAATACTACAGTTGAAAGTATAATTAAAATAAAAATTGAAAAATAATAAATCAGTAGAATCCTATAATTGCATTATAATTATATTATTTATTTTTGGATTAGTTCATCAGCATCTGCAACAAATAAAGGATAATAAATATTACTGAAATAATCATAAGCATTTTTTTGTTAAAAGTACAAATAATTTTGTACATTTCTACAAATTTATTTATTTTTATTAATAATGTATAGCTTTAAAAGCAATCAATAACTGCATTACAAATGTCAATTTAATTGAGTGTATAAATGTATATGTATATATATATATATATAAATGAAAGAAAGAATTCAGTGTGAAATTTATACATTATCTACACCAGGGGTCTCAGGTCTCCAACTTGTAAGCTGTAGAGTAAATACAGTCCTGTAGCTTATTTTCACCAATATATTTTGTCATCATTTGAACTAGTTCAAAGCATATAAACTTTTGAAAAGTCAGCTAGAATTAATAGACCATGATGTAAATGGTTCTTATAAAACCTATTTAAAGATTGTTTGTTAAATGTTTACAAATCTCTGCCAAAAGATAATTTGAATAGAAAAAGGATATTTTCTATTTTTTCTTATATAGTATGTGTCTTTGCAAATAAATGTTTTTGAAAACAAAATATACAGGGTTCCTACTCAAATATACATGGTTTTTGTTTTAAATCCCATGATTTCTCTAACCCTCATGTCCCTTACAATATGGCACATTAACAAAATAAAACAGCATTTGATTTTACACACTCATGCTATTGCTTCTCCAACTTTTTAATTAGTTATTTTTTCTAATTAACAGTTATATATTTTTTTATAACTACTGAATTATTAAAATTAAAAATAAAATGTTTTATTAAATAAAAGTAATTTATCCTATTATTAATCTACAACCATAAAACTACACAGCTTGAAGAAAATGCCATTATTTATTATCCTGTATAATCCATGTACAAAAGTATAAATTTATTAAATTTGTCCTTTAATAATTTCTCTAACTATAAAATATTAATAAATGGAAAAACAAAATGTTTTGGTATGTAATTAAAATTATTAAAATGAAAAATGATAAATAATATCATTTAAATTAAAATATTTCAATAATTGCATTACAAATGTCAGTTTACTTGAATGTCTAAATAAAAAAAATATAAGAATGAAAGAAAGAATGTCTGAAATTTATACCTGTTAACAAAATTTTAACAATGTTAGATTATTAAGAATATTACAGATTTTTCTCTCGAACTCATAACAGGCCTACTATATAATTAATACAGCAGTTTTAAAATCTAAAATGACAATTGATATTGTCATACATTCTATTTGGGACAGTTCCAATCTCTCAGCTGTTTTGCAATGCTCTCCTCCTTTCTGGTGTACTTTATAATAATTCTTCACATAAACAATATTAGTTTTAAAATTAATCTACACTATCAGTAAAAAGTAAATATCTGTAATAACTGTATGAACATTAATTAAACAAAATAAAAAATACACAATGTGATCACAATTTATACAGTCTGATTTTGAATGATTTTAAAATATTCTATTGCATTGTAAGATTGTAAGTCTTACATGTAATAAGACTTTCTTATTAAATCTAAAATTGCAAAAAAAATGTAAAAATTAAAATTAGCACATTTGATATGGTTGTGCAAGGTTTAAAGTACTGCTTAAGAATTTGGTCTTCAGGTATAATAACAAAAAAAAATTAACGAACAGCTCTTGTATATTCTTTACATCTCTATTAGACACATCCCAGATATTGAGTCACCATTTCATTGAAATAGTTTTAATATTCTTATTATCTTTATTTAAATTGAAAAAGAAAACCTTAAATATAATTTTTGAAAAATTGGAGAAAATGCATTCCTTTAAGAACAAATACCCCAATGGCATACATTAACTTAAGTGTTTCTCAAACGTCACCTTCTGGTAAATGCCCTAAATAAAAGAAAACTTTTGGCAGAGTCACTAGAGTGGAATTTAATTAAATTATATATATATATATATAATATTAATAAGTGTTTCTTAAAATAATATCTTTATTTTAAACATTTTCATTTAATTTAAAATGATTTTATATGTTTTTAATTTAAACTTTAATGGTAAATAATAATGGTAACTGGTTAATAATGGTAAATATTAAGAGAAACTTTTAATTTGCACAATAAAATATGCTTATTTTTTTTCTATAAACTCAAGGATTCCTGTCAACATATTTGCAGACTTGCAGGAATTAGTGTACTATACACTGTTGAGAAATATACTATCCGAATTATTTCAAATATCTGGATATGAAAATTTCTACATCACTACACTACATACAGTGCAAAATTTTCAGTATTTTCAGATGATACTTTCAATGGTACCAGATGAGGAAGCAGCATCCCAGGATAGATAGATTGATGGGCGAAAGCAATGCAATACTTGGACAATATGCTAAGGAGGAATGCCTCCCAGGAAGATTTTCTGTAGGAAATTGATCCTACAGGTATTAGATATATGAATGAAAAACCCAGAAAACTCCATGTGACCAGCCTATTGATGAGTTGCAAACTTGTGATCAACTTCAGTGTTTTATCCCCTCAGCCATAAATGTACTAAGCACATTAAGTAAGTATTAATTACAGAGTCAGACTCAGTTTGTGTTTTAAAATTTCCAAGCAATTTCAAAACAATATAATGTTTTAATTAAATTATTTAATTGTAATGTATTAATGTTTTAAAATAATTTAACTTAAATATTGTAAAGGACTACTTTAGAAGTTAGACAAAATGAAAATGGTGGAAAAATAATTTCAATAATATGAAAATTTTCTTGGTCAGCCGGCTATATTGTCAGCAAACAAAATCAACAAGGCAGCTGAGACAAATTCCATGACTTCTCCTGACTTTTGACAAATTTCCAAACACTAATGAAAATCCTTCAGTAGGAACCCTGAATATATAAAATAAAAATATCAAACATCACTACCTGAAAAATGTATCTAAAAAGAAATTTTAATATTGGGTGCCAGAAAATTTATCCCCAATTTTGATGATGTTCTTTCAAAAATGAAGTCGTAAATTTCACATTAATTTATGTCTGTTGTTATTCAGAAATAAAAAGATCTTAATTTTTGACTAGGTCCTTTATCTTTCATACATCTTCCTCAGATTTATCTTTTTACAGCTTCCACAGCCCTTTAGAAAAAAAAAGCTACAAACCCTGATTTACACAAACATTTCCTTTATTTAGAGATACAGTCTACAAATTATGGAATGTTATAATACATGGTTTGCTACCCTTGCCAATCACAGAAAAAAAAAATGGAATGATTGAAAAAATGGTGATTGCTGAAACATAGGTACTATTAACAGTAAGAGGTTAGGAGAAGCACAATCTTGATTTAGAATATATGATGATGATGATGATATTAGGTTTTATAACTCATAGAAATCTCTGTACTTATTCCAGCAGATACTTTTATTGGAAAAACAAATGTTTTAAATCACAGACTTTCATTTGGTAATTATACATTTCCATAAATCAAATGTGATTAAATGTTCATTTTTCTGATAAATGTACCTGCTGGAATAAATATGGAAGGTGTCTGCGAGTTGTTATATACTTTTCTAACTTTTAGTATAATTTTACATCATAAATACAACAGTATAAAGAAAATTTTTTGTAAACTGCAAGAAATGGAATATTTTAAAACTTGCAAACTGTTTGAGAATAATCAAACTCTTCTTTAAAACGCTAAAGATCAAAGAGTGGATTATTTTGCCTTAGAGATATTTTTTAAAATTTCTTTACTGTGCTTAAGCTATGTCCTCATCCATGTAACAATGTTGCAAACAGCATGCTGCTACCACTTGATAAATAAGTCTGGATATGACTAAAGATCTGTAGCATATTTATCATCATCCAAAGGTTCATGAAACAGTTCACCACTAATCCACTGCTTATCGATTTTTTCAATAAACCATCAAAGAATGGCTAGTACAAAACATGCTTCAGTATGAACACTGGTGTGGGCCACCTTAAGCAGCTGCAGCAAAGTCCATATTTGGCAGACAAAATGGTTCATTCAAATGCTATGTGAAAGGGTATGTTGCAGTGTATGGCACAAAACAGCATTACTGTACACATAAGAGTTTGTCGGTTTTTTAAACCCAATTTTTTAAAAAAAATTTGTATAATTTGAAACCCAAGTTTTCCCAAGTAAAAAACCAGTTTTTGAGCTTACACTTAAAACATAAAAATTAATTATTTGATTAAAAACATCAACATTTTGAAACAAAATCATCTCTGGCATAAAATGGGAATATTGTTAAATACTAAGTTTCATAAAACTGACTACAAATAAAAAATCCCCCTAAACCTAAAATGCATCCAATTCAACTCAATTCAAGCTCTGAATGAGACGGTTGTGACCTTATCAGAGCTGTAGAGCACATCCATACAAGCAAAAAAATCAAAAGAGCCATACCTCTACAAGTGACCCCTTGCGAGTTATAGCTCCACAAAATTGGGTCGTGCAAGAGTGTGAGTTGCATCGTTCCTCTAAGACTATCGCGTTTAACTATTTAGTCCACGCGACTATGCCAGCTTCGAGTAGCCCACTTGACTGTTCGTGGAGTAATTGATGTTATATAGTTTTACATTTCTATATTCAACGATTGGCTCAACATTGAGAAAACAACATTTCTAAATGGACTGCTGAGTTGTCCGTTGAAGCCCATGACATCAGCATTTGTTCACTGTTTAGCTCAATGGTCTCAACGACTTGAAAGACCGTTGAGTATTCATGGTGGCTTCCACAAAACAAGTAAATTTATAGAAACTATTAATTCACTCTTGCTGTAGACACTGTAATGGTGGACAGATTAATGAACAATCTGTATGTAATAAAACCTGTAATTGCACAATTTTTTTGGTTAATTCGGTGAATATTGAAATATTAAGCTTTTTTTCATAAACAAACTACCTCCATGAATTCATCCAAAATTTAATTAGGACCAATATTTGACCCTCTTTACATCTTCCACAGGAATAAATATTGAATGATTTCGATTTTTAGAAAACAAAGTTTGTTATGGAATGATTTTGAACATTCAAATTACGTTTTTAAGCCAAACAACCACTGGATTACATCGGGCTACTTTTTCATGATTATATTTAATTAATTACTAAATAATTTGTCACTAGAGGAAAATGTTAGGCATCATCTCTTATTAAATTTAATAATTACCGTATTTTACGGACTATAAGACGCACTTTTTTCTTCGAAAAATTGCCTCCAAAATTCAGGTGCGTCTTATAGTTCGTAAAATACGGTATAATTAAATTAATATTTGTTAAATAATTTAGAATATTCTAGAAGAAAAGAATCGATCCAGAGCGAGACTGTAACCCACAACTCCTGCTTACCATGCATTTGCAATGCCAGTTATGCTACCCAAGCCTCCAGTCTGATCTCTTCCAGACATATTTAAATATGATATAACTTTTCCTTGGTTCCTTGCCAACTGAGGATGCCTTCAGTGCCCTTGTTTAGACACATTTAAATATGATATAACCATCCTGTTACATATGAGGATGGTTATATCATATTTAAATATATCTGGAAGAGGAGATCAGACAGAGGCTCAGATAGTGTAACTGGCAATGCATCTGCCATGATAAGCAGGAGTTGCAGATTCAAGTCCAACTCCAGGCCAATTCTTTTCTTACAGAATATTCTAAATTATTTAATAAATATTAATTTAATATGAGATGGTGCCTAACACTTCTCTCTAGTGACAAATTATTTAGTAATTAAATATAATTGCAGAGAAGCAGCCTGATGTAATCCAGTGGTTGTTTGGCTTTACAAATTTGTCGTATTTTGTGAGCTTTGTTTATGTATATATAATTATATCATTATTTTCTAAAACCTAGTAAAAAGTAAAACAAGATCAGTTAACATCTTCACATCAAAACTAATTTAAAACTAGCAGTGACTAATATTCAACCAAATATTTTGGTTATGTTCACACCAGTGACAGAAGTCAAATTAAGTATACTTAGATTAATTTATAATCATATATGAACAAATAACTGTGGTTTACCTGCATTTTTCATCTCGTGCAGCCCATGTCAGTTCAAAAATTTTAAATGTGGCTCTTACACAGAAAAAGGTTGCCCTTTCCTGTTCTGCAGCATCATAGTAATACATTAAACTTGCCTAGAACATTGTTTGATATATTTATACTGTATTTGTAATGGGCTTATAATATTTATGCCCCACCCAAAAATAACCATTTTTGTTTTATTTCTATGTTTATTTTTAAGTTAAATCTTTCTTTGTAACATTGTACTATTAAACAACTCCAGGCTTCCTCCTACTGGAAGTTTTTGAATTTTAATTGTGTTCAAATATTTAAATGAAGTAGATTCAGTTTAATGGACTGCTTGGGTTGCCAAAAATTATCCATTGTGATATAACAGATTCCCAGAACAGGAATTTGTTATATCACAATGAATTTCTTGCACACCCATAACTTTTATTTAACCCCTTACATGTAACAAATGCATGTACAGTTTGGTCTAATGATGTGTTCACTTGTTTATAATCGATCAGCGCAGCCGTTACAGTTCCGTTACAATTCCGTTACAATTCCCAGACACGCACCTGTTATCAAAGAGTTGACCGTTACGAGATTGACGGTTGCGATTTGCGCTGATCGATTATAAACAAGTGAACACATCATTAGACCAAACTGTACTTGAAATTATCCGTCTTGAGATCTCTATTCTTTATTCTATAGAAACACATATATTACAAGTTTGGTTTGTATATTATGCAGTATGTGTGTATAACAAAGCTGACGGAAACTGTATATACTAAGGTTTCTCATTTCCTGGTCTTTTGCTTGTCCCAGATTCCAGGATAAAAGGGAACCGTTTCCCTGGGATAAAATTTTTTTATCCCAGGGAATTATTTTTAAGATACACAAAATATCATTAAATCAAATTATATAATTATTTTTCATTTTTTAAAGTAATTTAATATGTTCTGCAACCTCCAAAATCATATTAATAATGCTGTGTAAGATATATATTAAAAATTATCTTTGAATTACATAGAAATTTTCACAAATAGAAAAAATTTATTAAAGTTTGCTGGAAACTGCATACAACAACAAAAATGCTTTGAATTGAATGAAAAATTAAAAAAAGAAAAAAAATGAACTTAGATCAAACTTCTAACTTTGATTTCTTGGTAACTTTCATTTTTTAAATAAAACATAATACAATATTATTGTAAATTTTTATAATAAGATTTTAAAAAGCAAAGATGGTCAATACTCTGATCACTCAATCTGATCTTTATTTTAGTAATGAAAAGTTCCACTACTGAAAATGCCCTTTCCGATTCAATTGATGTGAATGGAGTCGTGTTTAATGCATTTAAAAGACAGATTTTATGTGTTTTTTCACCTGTAGCCTGGAAGATTTCTAGTTTGTTTTCGAGATTGCAGTACTTCTTTTGCTCTCTAGTATTCTTGATTTGTCTACCTCGGCTACTTTAACAGCGGCATCAAGCTTATAGCACGATAATTTGACAATTTGCTTGGCTTTAATAAACAGGTTTATGAAGAAAAACTTCATACTTGCATACTTCATACTCGTTTGTATCCTTACCCAATTTGCACAACCTGGCATTATGCAGTTATTGAAGCCACTGAGGATGGTTAAAAATTAAGACAGCATAAGCACAATTATTCCAGATATTACAGATTCTGATAAGTAAAGAATTTTCAGAGTCCCGCCACAAATAAGCTATGTATTGATTATTGACCATTTGCGACATGCCATAACGGGTAATAATTAAAAAAAGTAATAAGTTAATAAGCAAGTTTAAAATTAATACATACAAATGTATTCTGACACTTTATGAGTTAATTATACTTTCTATTTGCAAAATTTCCTCAACCTTAACGTAAAATAAGAAAAAAGTGAACTTTTAAGAAATTTGTGAGATTTCCCGGGATGAGAAGAATTTCCCAGGTTAAAAAAACAACCAGGATCCTGTTTGAGAAACCCTAATATATACAGTAGACCCCCCCATAACACAGGTTCATATAAGACGGATTCGTATAACATGGCGGAAAAATTGTGATTGTGTTCATATAACACAGTAAAAGAATGAGACAGATTGTCATGGCCGACTCGTGTCTTGACAGGATTGGTCGAATCTGGACCAACAGTGGACTTTGCATAAACCGTTTAGTTTAAACAAACAGCAGTCCTACTAAAAAACATTTATTATTCAACGGCCATAAAAATTATATTTCTATTAGTGATGTCTCAAAGTTCAGCGAATTTTTCACAGAAAGAATAACTTATCAGGAAATGTGTTCGCCATTCAATGAGCCGCTCGACGATGAAAATAAGCTTAAGCAATGGCGTCTTTGAACGGTGCGCACTCGGTACAGTATTCCTACAATTTTTTGTTTATAGCATAGTTTATATAGATTAGTCCCAAAAAATTATATGTGTTTTGGAAATGTTCGAGTCAAATTAGTCTAGAATCGATTAATTTTATGGAAGAAAACATTTCAAACAGCTGTACCCCCTAAACTGCACAAGTGCTGGGCTGTGAATGACTCATGTATTTTTAAAATCTAAGTGATTCATACAACACAGAATTCATATAACATTAAACATATCTACCATGTTATAAGGAGGTCTACTGTACTATAAGCACAAAAAGAGGCAAATTACATATGCTCATTAGTACTTCAAACTTAATAATTCATTAAAAAATTCGTCCATCTTGGTTTGTTTTGATACCACTTTCCTGACCAATGAATACTACAACTGCTTGATATTAGCAATGTCATGTACAGCCTGTTTGTTTATGCCGAAACTTGTCAGGAAGAACTTCACAACTTGGAAAGACTTTATGGCCTTGCTAAATTTTGGCACTACCTTGGACCAGCATCAAAATGTTCCCTAGGTGGCTTCTTCTTAATCGTATCAGCCTACTGACTCTCTTCATACAATTCTTCAATTGTACACATCCTAGATATAATAAGTGCATTACTGAACTATACAAATTCCTGGAAACACCCAAATATTAATTAAATGTTGAAAAAATCCAAAGTTTACAATAGATGGGACCAGAAAAAAAAAAGCTATACTTGTTGATGTTTGTTCAAATGGATGAAAATGTTCATATTACTAAATATACTTATTTCTTTTGTTGGTTTTGAATGTATTGAGAGCATTTTCATTATGTATAAACATTTGTGAAAGAAGTGAATAGTAATATATAGTTTATTCTAATCTTTATTGGTTTAGTTTAGTTTAAATGTTCTTTGTCACAAATATCAGCTTCATTAGAGAACATAATGACAAGAAACAGAACAAACTAGGAAAATCGAACGCCTTTGTCAAAGTCATGTTATTAGGACCTCAAAGGCCACAGATTGCTCATGACTGGCTTAAACTAATAGGTAATATATATATAGAAATTATATACTGTCAGTCTGACTTACATATTTAACTTACTTATCTTCATTTTTACAAAATTAGTTGCAAAAAAAATCATTTAATATTATTACTTGTAATTACTGACTATAAATGATCATTATATTAAACAAAGTTAGTCAATTCACTAGCAACACAAGCAAAACGCTTAGTAACTAGAAGCATTCTGGACTTTGTGGAGTATGTCATCAAATTTGTTTTGAATAAATTGCATGATCAAACTTTTTATTAATTTTTTTGGAAAACCTTGCTCTGATCTAATACTCAAAACTAGATAATCAATTACTATAATTATCACAACTTGTGACATTGATTAAAACATTCTCAAAAATAAAAATTATTTCTAAAACTATGATAATGTATTCAAACTATCAGTATTGTAACCATTAATTTCAGTGGCTGGAATATTTGTAATTCATTGTATTCATTATGGATTAAGCTCAAAATTATTAACTATATTTTTATAAATACCATCTAAAATGTTGTACACTCATGTACAGTATTAATCTATAGAGGTAATTCAATCCTTGTGCAGGATGTCGAAATGGAAAGCTAAGAATTTTTCTCTAGGCTCAGAGAAAACTTAATAATCTGTAATGGTTCTTAGCTGTATAATGTAATTTTCTTTTGACAAAAAATAAAATCTTTATTTTTAAAGTCTAATTAAAGTCTAACAAAGAAATATTCTACATATTTCATTGAAATGCATTCAAAATTTTGTTAGTAAAAATAAAAAAAAATAAAAAAAGAGAGAAGGGCCTGGGAAGTAGAGCAGGCTTCTTTCATCAATTTTTGTTTCGAACAAGCTCTCGATGGCCCTGCCCACGTGCATGGTATTAGATGTTTTTACAAGATAAATATTTAATTTTTTTCATTTCTGCCGAAGTTTTGGTTTTGATTATAGTTCAGCAATTTATATACCAGTTAGTTGAAAAATTTATCAAGTACATTTTCACGAACTTGTTGATTACAGTATAAAAATTATATTGAATTTTGTAGAAATCATTGGAGACAATTTATTAAAGGAAGATAATAACCTATTATCAACATTATTCTTATAATTCAAAAATTATTATTATTTATACATTTGATTTTTAAAATATTAATCGTAATAAACCAACTACAGCATATGCTATTTCGGTTTCTCGATATCTTAAAAGATCTTAAAATAAACATTTTAAGTTTACTGAAAAGAATTATATTCATTAAATAAAATCATTAAAATTTATAACTTGATTGAAATTAAACCTTAATGTTATAATGAATAATAATAAAATTTATTTTAATGTTTTCATTACATTATAACTTTTATTAATAATAATAATTTTATATGAATTAAAATTGAAATTTATATTTAACTTTTTAATTATTTTAAGAATAAAAATACATTTAACATATTTTTTCCATTAAAAAAATACGCAGTTAACTAACATTAAGATGTAAATGTCACTTAAGTTTTCCTAAAGATTTAACACTTCAATCATTTTAAATTGATCAATAAAATTTCATAACCAGATTCATTAAAAATCTATAAGTATCAACATTGGCAGTTAAATACACACACATATTAATAAATCCGGTCGACTCGATCGTTTATATACCATTAAATTAATTAAATTTTGATGCCAATCGAATTAATATATAAAAGGAACAAAGACATGGGAACGATCCACTTCTTACTTATATAAACACATGTATTAGACTCACCATGTTTAAATTTCAACACCAGATTTTCGGATTCGTCGGCAATAAAAAGCGTGAGCGTGAACGGAAATTTTTTTGTTAGTTCATTGCTTTCGTTTAGTAAAGAAACGTTCAAACCTTCGAAAGTCGCCGCCATCTTTGCTTCTTGTCAACAAGAAATCAGTGCGGGATAAGTATATAATTAACTTTACTATTTTTGTTTAATTATTTAAATATTTTATAATTATTTTAAATATATTTTCTCTTTACAAACTTAATTTTTTCGAAAAAAAGGCGTGTAATGTTTTAATTTTAATAAAAAAAATATTTAACCAATCGAAAATTAATTATTAAAAAAATTCATTATTTAATATATTTTTAAAGGCACTGTGAATGTTATTTAATATCGTACGAATTTAAAGGTTATTGAATTAATTATTCAATATTTAGTTTAAGAAATAATAATTATTTTCCAATAAGAAATTATCTAGTTCTGTTTGCTTATTCGTCAACCAATCGGCGAGCGGCAATTTGAAATCGCTGTTCAAACATATTTATTCGTTTTACATATCTAATCGAATTTTAAATATTGTGTTTTATTAATGGTAAGTTTAATATGAATTATTAGTTTATATATCATTTTTTGATCGTAAATAAAATGATTAGGAAGAAAATCAGAATCTTCATGAATTGTATAAAGAGATAGATTGAGAGGATTTTAAGTGTTATCTGTTTAAATTTGAAAATCTTTACGTCACACTTGATAATAAACCCAAGTGTTAAAATGAAAGGCTAAAAGGGCTTAAACGGAACTTTAGTAAATTTTCGTTGTATTTAGAGACAGTGTATTTAAAAGTATGGCACAGTTAACATAAATGAGGATTACACTACTGTTACATTGAGTTTTTCAATTGTATCTTACCCATATTTCTTTCTTTGTGAAATATTTGAGTTTTGAGTTGGTATATTATAGAATATCTGCAATTTGCAGTACTTTCCCTTTGTTAATTGTTCTATTGTTTAAAAACTTAAGATTCACATAGTCTATTTTTTGTTTATTTATAATGAATAAATCATTAATTATTGAAGTTTGTTAAACTTTATTCAGCTTGTTTACTCTTCTCGTTGAAATAAAGTACACATTTAAAGTAAAATTTAAGTCATTTCATATTCTTCAGAAATATTTTTGACCCCCCCCTTAACCTCAAAAATATAAAATATTATCTAGAGAGTATGTGGAAATAAAAACATTCATTGTTAACTTTTTTCTTCCTTGTTATTTAGGAACATTATGTGATTTCCTAAATTTTGTGCTGATGTATATTTCTTTGTGAAAAGAAGAAATACTTTATTTAAATAAAATGGAATCAATTTATTTAACTGATAAATCTTACTAATATATTTAACTAATTGTTATTTGTGAATTCTAATATGTGAGAAAAAAATTTAACTTAATTTTTTTAAAAAATTATATTGCCCAAAAATGTTAAAAAAAAAAAACAAGATTTTAAAAACATGTTTTAACTTGTATTAATTTTATGACTGGAAAAATGTACATGCTCACTGCAAACTTTTCCTTGTAGTCAACTGCCTCAGCCAGTGCTTTTAACCTATCAACCAAAAAAATATTTAAGGTTTATCTAGTTTCATATGAATCCAACACTATGTCGAGTGTATAACTGAAGTAATAATTCCCAGTAATATTAAACTAATAATTAACATTTTTAAGGAGCACTGTAAACATAAAAAATTTCTAACAATGCTTTCCGTAAAGAAAAGCTTAGAGAAACAGTACATTGAAATTCAATGATAAAGTTGTTAAATAAAATCCATTCTTTGTTGAAAATAGATTATTTTTTTAATTTTAGATTACACTAGTCTTAATAAGCATTTAGTTAATGTGTCAAACATATGGTACAGTGTTGTTACCTTGCACGTTATCAGGTTTGTTCTTGATGATGATGATAGTGAGTTTTATTTAAAAAAAAAAGGGTGCACTATAGATTACCACCTATTGAATTTTAGGACTTTGATTATATATTTGAACTCGGGACTGAGACGAGTTCAACGATACCCTATTTTTGGACCAGAGACAAAAAATAAAAAAGTTATCATACTTTTTAAGTTACCATACTTTTTAATGCTCTCATGAAGATGGCACCATAGTTGCTAGTACTGCCATCTTGCGGTAAAGTCTGCAAACCATGACGTCGGACTACGGTCATCTCCAGTAGGGTTAACACGTGATACGAGAGCGGAGAGAGCGACGCGACTTCCGATCATCACGTGATCGCCATTTTGGTTAATGTTACTTATGGCAGCGAACATGGCAGCCGTTCCCACTGTTCGTGCTCCTGACTGACCTCCTGGAAGAGAGCCGCCGGCAGGCCGCCATGTGCTAAACGTCACTAGTTATTGATTCACGGTAGTTCTTGAACAAAGTAAAAAAAAGAGAGGGAAACATCTACCAAAGGCAATTTTAACGGCAAGCGACGCGACTCCCGATTGCGATAGCGAGGCCGACTTAGTGGAGAGAGCGACGCGACTCCCTATTGTTGCGCGATCGCTGGAAAAAAGTGTGATAACTTTTTCATTTTTCGTCTCTGGTCCAAACGTAGGGCATCGTTGAACTCGTCTCAGTCTCCTGAGTTCAGATATATACTCAAAGACCCGAAATCCCATAGGTGGTAATCTATAGCAGGGGTGGCCAACAAGTCGATCGCGATCGACCGGTCGATCGCCAAGCCAATTTTGGTCGATCGCTAGCGATGTCTTGACTTAATGTATTATATTTGTAACCGAACGCAACTGTGTGCATGCAGTTATGACTCGACTCACAAGCAGTGGCATTACATTTCGTACTGAAACAGTGTATAAACATAGTATGTGTTTCACACTTCCCCCTCCCCACTTAGACTATGCCTATGACAACAAGTCGATCGCGACACATTTTTACGATAAAAAGTAGATCTTATGTGCACAAAAGTTGGCCACCCCTGATCTATAGTATCCCCAAAAGAAATAATATATAAATATTTATTTATTTTATTTAATACATAATTAGAAATTGCAAATGTGGGGGTGGATATCATTTGCTATTTGCAAATGATATCAACCCCCATTTAACAAAAACCCCAACAACATAGTGCAATTAAAACCTAAAAATAACAAAAAATTATGTACATAAATATAAATTATATGTTAATGCATAAAAGTAATGCAATTTAAAATTACAATGAAAGTAAGTGAAGACATAAACAGTCAAAAGTGATAAAATTAAAAAAAATAAAAAATATTACACTTATAAAGATTGAACATACTTTAACATATAAAAACCAAGCAATTATTTATTGTGACATTGTCACAATGCCAGGCTGCAATTTTTAATTTATTTAATTTAAAATATTTGTTCTCCACCTGAAATTAATAGTGGCTTGCTCCTGTACTGTACATCATACTTTTCCTTAAACAATAGAGTCTTGCCAGTCATCTATTAACTGCTTTCAGGGGAAATTTTTCAATTGAAATAACACAACTTCAGTTTGCATTGGAAGTTTTTATATAGTTAATCTGGCCTCCTGCCCCTAATCTTTCCATATCTGGTCTTGGATTTCATCTATCTAACTCTGTTCTCAAGATCAAGGAAAGGATGGATGGATGACAGTGGGAACTTAGAGGTCTACAATTTTTTGAATTGCAGCCAACAATAAAGAAGAAAGAATTATGGGTACTGATTAGTCTAGATACTGAACAAATTAAAATTCATGACTGATATAAAATATTTTGACATTTGTTTTTAAAACAAATAAAAACTTTTGTACAATAAATGTTCCACTGGTTTCATATTCTCTGCAATGTGATAAAAAAAATTGATTGGTATAATATTGTCAGGCAATGTTGGGGAGTGAATATACATGAAGAACTACAGATGGATTGACTGAGTACTTTTAAATCCAGTGTAGACATATCAAACCATTAAAATATTCATTAAAAAAAGAACACAATAAAAATATTTTATGCATTCTTGGAGGTCAGGTAAGCTGATGAGCACACATGCAATGGTAGGACTGTGGTAAGTGGTAGGTTACACAATTTATTTAGCATGAAATACAGTTTACCAAGTTCATGCAAAATTTTGGTGATTAGTGAAGGAGCAGCCACATACCAAATAGGGACACAGTAATCAAATAAAGATTGAAAATTAGCAATATGGATTTATTCAATATATTTTTTACAAAATACATTTTTTTAAAGAAATAACAATCTTTTCCCATTCTAAATTTAAACTAGATCATTTTATTTGTATGTGCGATAGCTTATTACACTGCTAACATGGGTTTATTTTATCTAATCTAAGGTCCACAAATGCTTGCTAGCAATGTTAAAATTATTAACTCTTATTTATTTGAGTTTCAAAACAATTTATCAAAACTGTCTTCTCAGCCAGTACTATTTAATTTCAAAACCAGTCTTTCTAAGACTAGCTCTAGTTAGGAATCTAAAGAATTTTCTATTTGCAAGTAATGAAATTATAATAAAATATGTTCATTTGGTAAGTGATTTAGGCATTGATTTTGATGAGAAACTTATATTTCACAATTTTATCAGTATGGTGTTTAGATATCTGCCAAGAGAATATTGTATAGATATTATTTTATCTTTGTTCTTCACAAATTTTTAATTGTCAATTATTGTTTACCTATAGTGTAGTGCAGCCCAATTTTACTGAGTGACCAGTGAGCTCAATGGGATTTATTATTATTTTTTTTTTACAAATTGTCATTTACTGTTTCCAGCTATAATTGTCAAAACAAGACTGGGATTTCCAGGTTTTAATTAGTGTATATTTTATTTTTTAGATTTTTTTAATGGTTTACTATCTATTGTTTACTTTACTTTATATTACATGCGATAGTTCATGCACAAGATTTCAGACATGATTAAACATTTCAAGACACCTTATTTACTTGTTAGATCTATTTGTGTTATGCATATGAGAAAACATTTAGTATAAAATGATTCTTGTTTGAATAACTATGTTAAATTTCTATTGGTTATTAATATGCCTCAAAACCAAACTTATAATGACCACAAATGACTTTAAGATGATTGTTTTATCATTTCAATTTTATTGACTCCAAAATGTATTTTGGATGTATACATTCATCCCTCTTCAGTTGGGTACAATATTATCAAAAAAAAAGGATGTGGAATTTTAGTAGTTAACTAAATATTATATAATATTAATTACTTTATAACTTTATATTACACATTTTTTTAAACTTATACTTGAATACTTTTTATCAAGTTTAAATATTTATTTCACTTTAATTGTATATTTGAAATGCTATAAATTCATCTTTGTTTTTATAATATTTTATTATCTTCATTTTCATTTTATAGAATGGGGGAGTATTTTTTATTGTTTCATAAAGAATATAATACAAACCTATATGAAACAAAAACCTAAAATTATCCAGTTTTCTTTCAAATCATGGTGGTTTAATGTATTCCCATGTCAGGTTATATGAAACTGTGATGTTTATTAAAAATATTTGTAAAAATTATTTTTTCAGTTTTTTATTTTTTCTAGCAAAAACTCTTCTCTTTAGTATAAGCTTGCCATTCCTATCATTAGTTTTCATGTCACTATTGTGGTATAAAAATTATAAAACTAAAAAATGTTGAAAGATCATTTTATTTATCTCCATTCTACAGTACTTAATTTCTTTAATTCTTTTAATTGCAAAATGAAAATGAAATTGAAATTTTTAAATTAAATAATTTGAAATATTTAGTTTAGAAATGTCTCATCTTAACTTGGAAAAAGAATTAATGTCATCTTTAAAATTGGATACTAAAGGACCCCTGCCTAAATGGCAAAGAAAAAAATTAGAAAATTCAACTACAAGTGCTAATAATTCACTCAACATATCAAGTAATTCTATTGCTGCAGGAAGTAACAAAACTCCATCAAATTCTCCAGGTAATGTTAAACTTATATTGAAAATTGAAAATAATAATTTAATTTTTAAATCCCATTTTCATAAAATTAAAACATATTTACTACTTTCAGCAAGATCTAAATCTCCTTCTAGAAATAAAACTCCCAATCAAGGTGATCGTTTTATTCCTAATCGTAGTGGAATGCAGTTTGAAATTAGTCATTATAAAGTAATGTTTAATTTATACTTTATTCTATTTGCATTTTTAATAATATAATGATAATTTTTAAATTTTAATATTTGATTTTGAGTTTAATAACAGTAATATTTGTATATTCTAAATATTTTGTAGATTAATCAGAAAACCAATATTGAAAATATAGTCACATAATGCTTAATAATTATAAAATTTTATATATTTAAATAGCAAGTTATTTACTCAAATAGATGAGTAAGATAAATTTTCCATATTAAATAAAGAAAATTATTGTTTCATAAAACAACTAATCTATAATGTACCTTGAAAACTGGAGGAAGTTTTTTCATAAAAGCATCTTGATTAGCATGTTGTCAGTCTTACTCTCAGAATTAAAATATTACATTTCACTACTGTACAATTATTAAAAAATCCTAAATTAAATGGCACTTACTATGACAACCACAAATCTGTTTTGACAAAAAATGATATATATGTACATAAATATCATCATTACAAATATTATATGACTTTAAAAACACAAAAAAATTTTTAGTTTCCTATTATATGTGGCAAATAATTAAACTAAAATTATTTAATTATCAGGACTGTAAATTCAGTTTTTAAGTACTAGATTTACAGCACTGGTTGATTTATATTATAATAATTAATTTATAGTAAAAATCAAATCTATCTGTAGATTTAATAGGTTTTGAAGAATGTAAACCTATTAAATGAGCTGTTCACAGGTCAAATTGATTAACTGTATTTGTAAATCCTTAATATAATCGTTATTATTTTCAAATTTTTCGCGTAACTAATTTTATATATCCTTATATTAATGCTATGCTTTAATATAATGATATATAATAATATATTCTGCAATGTTTATTTAAATTTAAAGTTTAAAAGGAATTTTAAAAAATAATTTATATTCTCAATTTTTATAGTTTTTGTTTTTGTGGAGTTAATCAATTTGGTAAGTGAGAGGCTCAAATCTATTTAGTTTTTACCATAAATTAATTATTGCAGTATAAATTAATGGGAAAATTTATGTAATATGTCATTATATACAGTTAATATAATGTTTCTTGTATTGAATAATAATAATTAAATATAACTAAAATATCTGTTATTTAGCTCACGCAGGAGAATAAAAATGACCGTGAGAATTTGAGCCCAAATAGTCAAGAATATAAACGCATTATGAATGAAAATTTAAATGGAGATATATCAAATTTTAAAATACTCTCTTATCAAAAGAAAGCACAGATTCCAGAAGGTTTGTATATTAGAATTTCTTTATTAATTACTTATAATTTAAAGTTAATGCTTTTCAAAACTTTTTAAAGGTTATAACAGTGATATGAAAGTAATTTATAGTGCCAGTAAAGTGTCAACTGTGAAGAAAGGAACCCGTTTTATACCACATATTCCAGAAAGAATATTAGATGCTCCAGAAATAGTAGATGATTATTGTAAGAACAAGATTTAAGGAACAATATTAATTATAGTAACTAAATGTGAAAATTCTGTATTAAATATTAATAAGCATGCCACAAATATTCCAGATTAGAATTAATTAATGATCCAGAAATATAGACTAGAACTAGATATGTTATTTGTTAAAAAGACTAATTAATTAATTATATCAAATTTAAATTTAAATTTTCTATCTGAAAAAAGTGTGTAAAGTGGGATTTAAATCAATAATTTTTGCATAATGTAAAGTGTATTGCCAGTTATGCTATAATGGAGATTTTTGGTATGATTATTTATATTTGATAATTAGCTGTTCAAAATGTAGATTACTATATTGGAAAATATGTAGCTGTTCTATGAGAGTACTATTTTCTGATTTACATAAATTCATAGTTATGTAAGATTTTATCAGTTCCATTATCTCCTTGAATTGTAAGTACAGTCAAACCTTGGGTTACGAATGCCCCTGTTTATGAACAAAATTTTGAACACCATATTTGCTCAGATTGCCTTATAATAACTCAGTTTCTGAACAAGTTGCTCAGCAAAACTGGTCACAATGGTCAACTTCCTATACTGGCTATGTTAGGTAAGGAAGTAGATCAACTGGACCCTGCTGGTCCAGTTGACCTTCTTCCGTACCTGTGTGCTGACTGATTTAACCAATTTTACAGTATTTTCTACTGAAAATATAAAACAATTGACTAAAGTTCGGTAAAAAGTAAAAACAGTTTCTGATATTGGGAACATTTATCTGTACAATACTCAATTTTGATGTGTGCAGGCTTTATTTTTATGTATTATGCTTTAATGTTATTTGGACATGTTTTAGAGGTAAAGATACAATGAAAAAAATTAAAAACTGCAATATAGCTTTAAAATTTGTATTTTTATGTATGAAATATATAGTACATTGATGAATTTATTCATTATAATGATATACTGTATCAATATTATTAGTAGACTTTTTTCTGGCTGTTTTTTGTAGTTGAGTTCATTTGGCAAATGTACATAAGATGGCCTTAGCATTATCAGAAATATAGGAATTTGACTTTGTATTGATAATATCTAAAAAGTATAATATAAATTATGTAATATCATATAAACTATTAAGGTTTAAAATAATAACAAAATTATGTGACTTATTTGTATTTTTTTTTATCTCAGGCCTAAACCGTAATTGCAACATTTTTTATCAGATAAATCAATATAATTGGCACTTTGTTTGTTGATTTTTTATTAATGAATTCGAACAATTATTAGTTAGTACATTAAAGCGCCGTATCTAAACTTAACTCATATATTAAAAATAAAATGACTTGATATTCACTTGCAAAATATGGTGATGAAACTCTGAATCAGACAATGATCGTGGTTGTACAAAATCCCTTATATTTCAAATTTCTGAATAAATAGTGCCCATTATTTATTAACAGACACACTAAAATATACAAAGAAGTCATATTTTCATTGCTGAAAATGTAATGTTATGTTTTAAAGCTAGGAATAACAAGATATATCAAGAAACATATTACGTTTTTTGTTTTTTGTTTTTTGCAAAGGAATGCAGAAAATGTAATATTACGTTTCTAGCAGGGTAAGTGTAAAAGAAAGTCAATGGCCCAACGAATACCAGAACTACCAGTTCAGTACTGGCTCCAAGATTTGCTTCACGTCATTAGACATCACAACACAAACCATCGATAACATTGTTATTCAAATTAGATTTCGATGTAGATGCTGGTGGGATACTACTTCCAGTTTTTGGTATTTGTCACAATTCAATTTAAATCAAATTAATTAATAAAAACCTTGTTAATTGACATTTGCATAATATAAATGACATCCATGAATCCATGTTTATAGGTGCTTAACTGAAATTAAATAACAAAAATTTATAAATTTAATATTATAATATATATTAAAATTTTAAGTAAAAATCCAATATAGGTAAGTGGCCGGCACTATTTACATTTAATAAAAATATAAATATGACTTTTACAAAGAAATAACTTTGCATGTTGTCCTCCTTTTTCACCGTTTGCATCATCAGCAGTCCTTGAACAATTCACACAATGGTGCGAATGGTGACAGTTCGCACCATTTGTGTGAATTGTTCAAGGACTGCTGATGATGCAAACGGTGAAAAAGGAGGACAACATGCAAAGTTATTTCTTTGTAAAAGTCATATTTATATTTTTATTATATATTAAAATATTAATATTTAATACTAGGTAGCCAGTTAATTGAAAGTGGTTTATAAACTGAAACTAAAATAAAATTAAAATCAAATTAATTGAAACAATATTTCAGAAAGTGTAGATAAAGTGCTTGTTGTTGGTCTTGATTGATTTGATTATATTTCATGTAGGCAGTCTCTATTTATAGCACTTCTTTGTAAAGTATTAGTTTTGGTTTCGATTGGGCGTGACAGAACATTTAGCTTTTAATATATATATGTATTATCATTACATTGCATTTGTAAGCATTTTTATGCATGAAATACAGCTGAAAAGGTAAAAAAAGGGGGGGTGGACTTTTGGTAGTTGGGAATGGATTAATCCATGTAAAATGTAACAATATAAATGGATTAATCCATTTTACATTGTTTCTTATGGAAAATTTTGTTTCAGTTTGAGAACATATCAGTTTCTGAACAACTTTTAGGAATGAATTAAGTTTGTAAACAGGTTTGACTGTATTTGCATTAAATATAAATTCTATATTGTTTGATTTAATACATAAACATAACTAGCATAACAAGAAGTTTTCAAAATTGTACTTTTGAGAAAATACATATATAGATAATACATTAGCAAGGTTTCAAAAGAAAAATTTTGTGTATTTAAAAAGCTCGAAATTTGTTTATTTCTGGGATGTTGGCAGCTAAAAGGTGAAAATATCAAATGTCTAAGCAATTTTTTTTCTTTGTAAATATAGATTAGACTTAAATCAAAGAAACTAAATAATTATTAATAAAAGTAACATGGCAGCCAAACTGCTTACTAAAGGTAGGTAGTTCAGCTGTCATATATATCAATAATAATTACATTAATTTTAGAATTAAACTTAATACTTTAGTATATTCTGGTAGTCCGAAAATTGACTTTGAACCTCCAACGTCTGTTTATCATGCAAATACATTGCCGATTATGCTATAAGGATCTTTGTCATACCTGTTAACTTGGATTGTGTAACCATACAGTTTTGTCATGCTGACTGGGAATATCTTTGCAGTTGTAAGCTTCTATGACTGTCAACTTAAGCTAACTTATAATTTAATATTTTTATATAACATCTCAAATATTTTTATGTTTACCTTATATATTTTGTATGAGATATGAATACAAACTTTCCTCAAAATAGTATATAACTGCATATTGAATAAAATTGCAAGTACTGTACATTCAAATATGGTCTTTGATGTACAAATACAATATTTCATTTTGAAAAAAGATATTAATTTTTTAAAAGTATTCTTAATAATTTATTTTTAATAAAATTATTTTAATATTTAGACATTAATGGGTAAGTAATAAATCAATTTTGGTATATTCTTTAAAAAATAATAATGAGCAATTATTTGTGACAGTGTCACAATACTGGGCTGCAATTTAAATCTTATTTTTAACTAATTTAATTTAAAATATATGCTCTCCACTTTAAATTAGTAGTAGCTTGCCTTTGTTCATCATACTTTTCCTTTAAAAATAGTCATGCCAGTTATCTATTAACTGTTTTCAGGAAATTTAAATAACATGACTTTGGTTTGCATCAGAAGTTTTTATATAGTTAATCGGGGCTTCCTGCCTCTAATCTTTCCATATCTGGTCTTGGATTCCATCTATCTAACTCTGTTCTCAAGATTAAGGATGGATGATGGTGGGATCTACAATTTTTTCAAATTGCAGCCCAATAACAATATAAATAAAAGGCATATCTTTTCTTCTAATTTTTCATATTATATATATAATTATTTACAGATTTAAATTTATTAGACTGGAGTGCAAATAATATTTTAGCAGTAGCCTTAGCTGGTCATGTCTATTTATGGAATGCTGGAACTGGTGAAATAGAACAACTTATGGAATTAGATGAAGCAACTGAAATTATATGTTCTGTTTCTTGGGTAAAGGAAGGAACTCACTTAGCAATTGGGACTAGTTTAGCTGAAGTTCAATTATGGGATGTTGAAAAATTAAAAAGGCTTAGGGTCATGAGAGGTCACACTGCAAGAATTGGGTCGCTGTCGTGGAATTCTTACATTTTGTCAAGGTAAAGCATTGTTGTTAATTCATTTTTATTTCAAAATTATTAAATTAAAAAAAAAATTCTTTACAGTGGATCTAGAAGTGGATTTATACATCATCATGATGTTCGTATTGCTCAGCATCATGTTGGCACATTACATGGTCATACCCAAGAAGTATGTGGATTGGAATGGTCTCCTGATGGTCAATTTCTTGCAAGCGGAGGTAATGACAATGTGTTAAACATATGGTCTTCAGGCATTAACCATAACTATGATGAAAATCATCCATTTCATTCATTTTCACATCAAGCTGCTGTTAAGGTAAAAATTTAATTTCATTTTCAATGTGTAATTATTTTCATTTTCTTACGTAATTACATAGTCTTTTAATAAATATTTATTTAGTAATTGCATTTTGTAATTTATTTAGTAGTTTGGTTTTTCTTGTATATTAAATATACAGTTGGATGGAAAATAACTATGCATTGAGAAATTGCTATAATTTTTGTAATAACAATGCAATATTATTATAATTGTGTGTGTATGTACATCAATTAATGGAATTTTATTATTCTTGATTGTTGATGTGGGCAGTGACTGAGAGAGGCTGCATGCACAGTGACAAAGGAACTACTTTCTTGTCTGATTAGGAGTAAGTGGATTGCTGCATGCTATGAGATGTGGAAATCAATGGTTGCTCTTCAGAGATGGTGGCATATGATGAAGAGACATCATGCCACAATCTGTTGGAAACAACTATTGAATTTGAAGCTAAAATGACCACAAGTTTGGTTTCAGATGCACAGAAGTAGTCATCCAACCATGTTTCAATCTGAGGAAAATGTCAGTGGATGGCACCAGTGTCTACATTGAAGTTTAAGGTGTGCATTCATATTTCTGTTTATTAAGGCACATGTCAAATAATTTTCATCATCATTGTATTAGAAATATAGAAATCACAGTGATTTTTCAATGCATAGTTATTTTTAATCTACCTGTACAAGTAAAAAACAGTTGCATAGCTGTAAACATGATAATTCAGCATTGAAAAATAATTAAATAGATACACACTCACTTCGTTTAACCTTAATATCCAGTACTTCTTGATCGTCCAAACGAACGTTTTCGTCCTCTCCGAGGACTGCCTCAGGTTATTCGAACAAAAGAATACATTAGAGCAGGATTCCAATTTTTTGAATTAATTTCTCGAGGAACTTTCAAAATATTCGAATATAATTTGACTATACGCGTGCGCTATGACGCGTTGCCTTTTTTGTATTCGTCACACACGTAACGCCACACGTGCGACAGAGTGTTGCCGTCTTTGGTGTTTATGCATTTTCCAGTGCGTCCGGCCCTGTATATTTCTAGGGCCTCTAGGGCCCTGATGTCATCCGTTTGCAATGCTGAGTTTATCAATCTGGCGTTGTTCAGGTCAGCGTGTATTTCCGGATCTGTGGCGTAGGTTGATAAGGCGGTGGTACACCATTGATGGCTTATATCATACCTATGTTCTTTGACCCTTTGTTGTATTGATCTTTTCGTGGAGCCGATGTATACCAGTTCTTGCCCTACTCTGTCATCTCTTACTGGGATACTGTATACCCCCAGTGTATCTCCAGTAAGAGATGACAGAGTAGGGCAAGAACTGGTATACATCGGCTCCACGAAAAGATCAATACAACAAAGGGTCAAAGAACATAGGTATGATATAAGCCATCAATGGTGTACCACCGCCTTATCAACCTACGCCACAGATCCGGAAATACACGCTGACCTGAACAACGCCAGATTGATAAACTCAGCATTGCAAACGGATGACATCAGGGCCCTAGAGGCCCTAGAAATATACAGGGCCGGACGCACTGGAAAATGCATAAACACCAAAGACGGCAACACTCTATCGCACGCGTGGCGTTACGTGTGTGACGAATACGAAAAAGGCAACGCGTCATAGCGCACGCGTATAGTCAAATTATATTCGAATATTTTGAAAGTTCCTCGAGAAATTAATTCAAAAAATTGGAATCCTGCTCTAATGTATTCTTTGGTTCGAATAACCTGAGGCAGTCCTCGGAGAGGACGAAAACGTTCGTTTGGACGATCAAGAAGTACTGGATATTAAGGTTAAACGAAGTGAGTGTGTATTAAGTTAACTGGTATTTAAATCAAGTAGATGTGGTAATTAAATAGATGTTTGAACTTTTCTGATTAAAATACAGTCAAACCTGTTTTTGTGTGGTCTTTTTCTGTTTTTCTGTGCGATTTTTTTTTTTGTGCGGTATATGAAAATTTCAATCAAATTGGAACATAATTGACTCCTGTAAAATTTTTAAAAACTCTATTGGTTGTTTTCTATGACATCAGCAGGTTTTTTCATTTTTTATTCAGTAAAATTTTTTTCTCTTACGTTTATTTCAGTCCTTTCTTATTTTAATAGCATAAAAACCATAAATATTATGTTATATTTGAACAGATGCTGTAAGTTAGCTCCCCTCCAGCTTTAGACTGCAGATGTGAAATTTCACGCCTTGTTAAATGAAATAACACTTCCTGCAGCTATATTTATCAAATAAAATCATTATTTAACGATTATTTTTAACTTTTTAATGTTAGATTCGTATTTAAGTGGAAATAATTAATTAATATAAAAATTAAAATTCTTAGAGGATTTTTTTCCCCATTAGGTGTTGCAGAAAAAGGCCCAAGGAGTTAAAAAAGCAATTCCTAGTTATTTCGTATGGTTTTGAGTTATTTTCTACGTGAGACTTTTTTTATGCGGTCCCTATTCACCACATAAAAAAAAATATTTTTTAAATTGTATTGCGAAAACTATTTTTTATAGCCACTCGTGAAGTTTTGCGCGATTTTTTTTAATGCATTTTCTTTTATGCGGTCCCTATCCCCCGCATAAAAACAGGTTTGACTGTATAATTATTGATGATTTATGATGTTACATGTAATTAGCTGAAGATAAGAAATATTACATTGAATATGAGAAACACAAATATTCTTAAACTAGCAGATAGACCCGGCGTTTCTCGGGCTAAAGCAACGATAGCGAAGATTAAGATTATTACGTTGGTATTATAGTAGAGTGGAGAGGAATTTCGAAAAATTCCTTCTTAGTGTGCGTTCTTGTGACGTACCCTAACTGTGTACCAAATTTAAACTTTCAACTCCTAACCATTTGGGCTCTCCGCTGATTATTATTATTATTATTATTATTATTATTATTATCATCATCATCAACTCGTCATGATTATATATACAGATGAGTATGTAATGGATCTTTTATTGTTTCAAATGAGAACACAAACTACACAAAAATTATTTTTGAACTTATACAGTAAATGTTAGTTAAACAATATAAGTGTTTTATAAATTTTAATATTTAATATCTCATTAATGAAAGTCCAAACAAGAAAATACTTCTCTGTTGTATATATATATTTCAGTGTTTAAATTACTTTATTTTTTGGGTTTACTTTTAGTGCTAGATCTTAATAGTTGGGATAATTTGCTAACTAATAATATTTACAAAAATATAAGCAATTACTCTGTACTGAAATTATTTCATACATAGATAAATTAGAATTTTGAGATCAATTTTAGAATATTCTTCTGAATATAGACTTTAGTCTGTTGATTTACTGCATTGATTCTAGCTGAGTTATCTAAGTTGGTTTGAAATGTAGCTCATTTGATTGCTTGAAAAAGTATTCAAATGATTTTATAAATTGTTTTATATTATAAATTAGTACAATTAATGTTAAGAGGCATCTCCAGAGGTGTAAAAAGAATGCTGAAACTGAGAACAGTAAAATTTTTCAGTTTATGTTGACTGAAATGTGGCTGAAAAGAAAGTTGAGAAAAGTTCAACTTTTCAGCACTGCATAGTTTTTCTTTACAGCAACCAATGAATAGATAAAATATGTCATCAATGAAATGACATGCAATTACATCAATTTCAGTTCATAGTGGGAAATTTAAAATGACAGAAAGTAGGAGAAATCAGGACACCAATTTAGAGGCATTTGTAGAAGTATGGAAATATTATTACTTATACAATAAATCAAATCCAAATTATGAGGATGTTGTTTTTAAAAAATCCTCATAATTTGTAAATGCTGTTTCAACAAAATTTTTATGGAAAAATGGTTTGTGATAAATTATTTTTGATTCAATTGGTTTGAATAGTAATCTTATTATTTTATTTATTAAAATGATTATGATTATTGTATCTATTAATACTATAGAGAGTGAAGCTGAAAAATGGAAAGTACAGAGAGAAGAAAAAATTAAATTAAAATAGAATAGAAAATTAAGATATATACTTGAGAGAGAAGGAAAAAAATATGTGAAGGCATAGGCAATGGTGGTAGTTAGTTACGACAACAATTTTCAAAGATATTTTGTTATAAAGATTTTGAAAACATTTTTAGGATATGTATATTTATTCTCAAGAAACAAAACCAAATGTGTAGCTATATCCCTAAGATTTTTACAACTTCAACCTTCACTTCCATTAGCTATTGATGCATTGTTTTGTCTTATAAAATTTGATTTTGCATAAAAAAGATGCTGTCTTATAAAAAAAAAAAGCTTGAGAAAGTTGTCTTTGATATGGAAGGACAAAAAAAACATTTATAATGATCAAGACTATTAAATATGTATAAAAATGTTATTAAAGTATGTGTACAATATTTTAAATAAATTTTTTCAAATATTTAGTCAAAATTCTGGAGTCATTCTCATACATTTAGAATAAAATTGTTGATCATGCAAATTCATTTTGTCAATTAAATATTTATTGCATTTTAATCTTGGGAAATTGACTGGAAAATTATATGTATAGTACCCAAAAATAAATTTTAGTTTTTCAGTAATTTCCAACGATGCAATTAAATGTGAAGATGACTGTAAATAAAGATAGGCAATCACATACGTGTCATCCATATTAGTTTTTAATTACTTTTTGGCCTACTAGAGTGTGTCTTGATTTCTGTCCATGGAATCCTAAGACAGAAAACTGAAATTAGACAGAATGTGAAATAGCTGGTGATTTCTGAAGATTTTACACCTGTGGAGTTACTGCTTTGGCTTTAAGAACAAAAAGTTTGTGAAAACAGTAGAAAAACTTAAGTTTCTCAATTCATTTAATCTCATGAAGAATACCAAATATTAAAATCATTCATAAATGATTAATATAATTAGTTAAAACATTTCTATACCTTTGTCTTTGTTTATTGAGAAGCTGTAAATTATAACTGAAAGCTAATAGCTGACAAGACTTATAGTTTGGACAAGGTTTCATTTCATAACGGATTGGTTATAGCAATTGGCGTGTATTTAAATTAACATTGATAGCAGTTAAAATTTGTGTGTGTGTATACAGTACATAATACACAATTATACTTAAATATACAAACAATTAAACACCTTCAATTTTAATTCTTTTAGTGTAGTGTTTATTTGGTGTAAATTAACATATAAAACATATTTCAGAAGATAAAAATTTTTTATGGTTAAATTTTTTAATCTTGAAATTCCAATTTAAATTAAAAAACAAAAATGTTTGATTATAATTTTTTCACATTTTAGTATTTTATAAATTTAACAAGTTAATATTTAAAGTAAGTAGTTTATACCCTAAATTGTGGTTAATTTCTTCTCTTTAAGATCAAATATTTATTAATTTTTAATAGGCTTTAGCATGGTGCCCATGGCAACCAAAAGTATTAGCTAGTGGTGGAGGAACAGCTGATCGAACAATTAAAATTTGGAATTGTAATTTAGGAACTTGTTTGAATTCAGTTGACACCAAATCTCAGGTATGGATATTTATTCTTACTTGATATTAGGTTTTAATTGATATAAATTTATTAATATAGCATATTTTTAATTAAATAATTAAGGTTTGTGGACTTTTATGGTCTAAAGATTATAAAGAATTAATATCGGCACATGGATTTGCAAAATTATGAGTTAATTATTTGGAAATATCCAACAATGACAAGAGTTGCAGAACTTACAGGTTAGTTAGTTCTCATTTATAAATATATTATTTTTTTAACAAATATTTTTGTGAAAACATTAATTATTGCATTAAAATTAATATAATAACGTAGGAATTTTCAAAGTTACAAGATTATCATCAAAGATAACTTTTTTCTTATATTATATCTATTTTTTTATTATATTTTTTAAATTTTAAATGACTATTAAGTGACAGTCCTTTTTATTAAAAAGATTTTTAACTATTACATTTTTATTATTAAAAGAAATAAATTGTAATTATTTTATTTCAGAATAAGTTTCAAAAGTATATAAACATTTTTTGGTTTCATCTGTTCTGTGGCTAACATTTGAATATTTATGATATACAGTAGAGTTTTGATGGTTTGAATTAATCGGGAATGGCACAACCTCAAACTATCAAAAATTTGAAGCATACAGAATATGTATGGTGATCCTTTTATTTCATTTATATTTATTTCAGTCATCATTTTAGTGTAGATGGTGCAATTTTTAAAGTATTCATGATGAATGGGTGGTACATAGGGTAATAGTCATAATATCTTTTTTCCTCTTTAGTAATAAACCTAGTTTTTGCATTTCTAGATGATGATACTATATTTCTGAAACTGCTTGGCCTACCCTGTTTTGGTGATAAATCAAGAGTTTTAAATTGCAAATCTTTTTTCATCAATGTTTTATAAAACAATTTCCATGGCACATTTCTTGAAAATCTTTTAACAGAAAATAATCAACCAATTGACAGTTTCTCCATCAGTATTTTTTGTTCTTTTCAAAATTGCCTCCTCCAGAGGTTTGGTTGAATAGAAGTCTTCACTTTTCATTTCATGTACTAAAAATGCATTGTGTTTGCGACATTTTTTTATTAATTTGTTGTAATCGTGGGCAACGGAGAGCCCTGTCATTATTTAGAGTGGGCTTGCCTCACCTTCAAAATCAACTCACAATAAATATTGTTGACAATATAAATTACTAGTAACAAATTTATACTGATATTAAAAGATATTTATTGTGAATTGATTAAAAACATAAAATTTATGTTAATTTGTAATAAGAATTAGCTTTAGCTGTTTTTTTTTTTTTCACAAAATGGACTTGCTCCACTTTCAAAATTAACGGCTCATATATGTATAATGGCTATCACAAAATGTTAGACGAATGGAATGAATCAAGACAAACTGATACTGAAATCTTAATTTATTAATCTGTTAAGGATATTAATAAGTAACTGTAAAAATTTACATAATACATTGCATAGCATTAATAAATTTTTAATTATTTTCTTTAATATTAATAACATTTTTTATTATTTTTAAATTACAGGTCACACAGCAAGAATATTAAATTTAGCAATGAGTCCCGATGGTAGTACTGTTATATCAGCTGGAGCAGATGAAACTCTTCGTCTTTGGAAATGTTTTGCCACAGACAATGATAAAAAGAAAAAGGAGATAAAAAATAAAACTGCTAATAGTGCATTGCGTCTTGCATTTAGTATGAGATAACTTAATGAACCTCTGCATCTTGCAATCAATGCATGTTTTTAATCTATATTCATCTTTTCAATTCTTAATCATAGAATAAATTTTATAAAAGCAGACTATTTTTAAAATTGACTGTAGTACTAAAATAAAATTTTGTGTTTATTTATAGGTGTGTATAAATTAATTGCTATATTGTAAATAAAATATTAATTTTTTATTGAATAAATTATCCTTCTTTGTACTTAAATTCTTAAGTCAATTCGTTTATTGACTTAAGAAATTCCTTTTTTCAGGGGACAAAATAAGTGAAACAGAAATAATTATGATTTAACATGATGATTTGTGTTTGACACTTCTAATTATGATTTAGTTTACATAATATATAACAGACGTGGGCAAATGCAGCTCTTTTTGAGTTACATGCGACTCTTGCTGAAAGTGTTAATTTCTGTTTTTTATTATTATTTTTACAATTTTATTTTTGTAATTTTGTGAAAATATGTTTATTAAAAAAATTCAATATTTGTTTTATATCTATATATATAAAAAACGAATGTATGTCTGTCTGTGTGTGTGTCTGTGTGTCTGTCCTTCATGCATTACCACACTATTTATCCGATTGCCATGAAACTTTGGGAAGTTGTTTAATACACTCCCGCGAAGGTTTGTGGCATATGTGAAGACCACTATTTCCCCCCTTTCAAAAATATATTTATATATGGATTAAGGCTTTCATGTCCAACAGATGGCGCTAACTTCTGACAACCTAAGTTGGCTTTTCTGTGAGGCATTATGCTTTTCTGTTAGAATGGACTAAAGCAGATCATTTTCTATCTATCTATATAAATAAAATATAACGTTTGTTTGTTCCTACCGATTCCTTTTGAATTTTGACACAACGTTGCATTCGAATACGCAAGTGTTTGTATATAATATACACGTCTAAATTCCCCCTACTGGGAGAGAGATGGACGGGATTAAGGCTTACTGTGAAGAACTCGGCTTCTATTATACTATTTTACATGCGGTTTTTTGCGTTTTTGATTGCATTTTAATAGGTTACGTCAACAGAATATACACTAAAAAGGGATTTTTCGATATTTCCTTGCGACGGAGAGGGACAGGATTAAGGCTTACTGTGAAGAACTCCGACTTTTATTATACTATTTTGCATGCGGTTTTTTGCGTTTTTAATTGCGTTTTAATAGGTTACGTCAACAGAATATACACTAAAAAGGGATTTTTCGATATTTCCTTGCGACGGAGAGGGACAGGATTAAGGCTTACTGTGAAGAACTCCGACTTTTATTATACTATTTTGCATGCGGTTTTTTGCGTTTTTAATTGCGTTTTAATAGGTTACGTCAACAGAATATACACTAAAAAGGGATTTTTCGATATTTCCTTGCGACGGAGAGGGACAGGATTAAGGCTCACTGTGAAGAACTCGACTTTTATTATACTATTTTAGATGCGTGTTTGATTGCGTTTTAATAGGGTACGTCAAGAGAATGTACACTAAGAAGGGATTTTTTGAAATTCCCCCCACGGGGGAGGCGTTATACATTTATAATAGATACATTTTGAGCCACAGCAACGCGTGGCCGGGTCTGCTAGTTATATAATAAAATCACATGCCTTACCATACTATCCGCCACGACAGTACAGAACTGCAGCTCCCATGCATTTTGCAAAACACATTTCGGCTCCCACTGAACTCTTGCTTGCCCACCCCTGATATATAACATATTAAAAAAGAATTTTCAGGTTTTTACAAAAAAAAAAAAAAAAAAAAAAATGTGAGAAAATGAAAAACTGAAATTCATATAACTAATTATAAGTATTTTGAAAGAGGATCAATGCTGATCCAACTTACTAAAAATGGCTGAACAAAATTTACATATTTAAATATAATTTTGTTTAGATATCTATAACTTTTCTACTTATTGGTTTAAATTTCTATTTGTGGCAATCAGGTAAATCACTGTATAAGTTTCCATAGTTTTTTAAATGTAATTTAATAAATTTAGTTAATAAAATTAAACATGGATTCTTTGTGTGATCTGCATTATTAGCAAAGGCAGGACACTTGAATATAACATTTACCAACATAAAAGGAAGAATAATTTCTGTTAACATATATAAAATCTTCCTTTTATGAGTAAAAGACTCTCATCTAGTTTGAAAGAAACAATACAAAATCTGGTTTAGGATATCTATAAAAAAATAAATAAATATTAATAACACAAAATATTTAAAACTATAATTTTATAATTTAAAAAATTGCAGGCTTTTAATTTACCTTAATGCACCCCGATTCTGATGATTTATTAAACTCATCAAAGGTGATTTTGTCTGAACGGTTGAGAGAATTTCAACACATTGTAAATAATTAGAATTATCTTCAGCTGTTCTTACTAGGCACCCTCCTATCATTGCTAAAACTTCTCATTGTTTTTTGGAGGAAAACATTTAAAAGAAATACGATTATTGAAATAAAAATATTCTAAAAATTAATCAGTATAACAGTAATGTAAAAATATTTCATGCTAAACCTACCTTCAGTATGTTGGTAATGCAAAAATAATTTTTTAACTGTTGATCGTGATCTTGTTTAGGTGTATATTCAGAAACTCAGTACAAGATGGCTGTATTTTTTGTGTATATAATTTTTCGATTTTTCCAGGACATGACACATTTGACGTATCTGTCATAGATATGAGGCCAGTTTTCGAGATTTTTTTGAATACTATAAGCTACACTTACTGCACATGCATGATCATTTCCTCCACTCATTTGTCTGGTAGACCCAAAGAGCAGAGGCTGGATGGCCACGTGGTCAAGGTGGCAGCTTACTGCTTTGGGAGATCCGGGTTCGAATCCGGACGGGTTGAAAAATCCAGATATGTCGGCCCCGTCCCTCACCATCCGGCCGCCCCATTGTGGGCCTGGCCAAACCCGTAATGGCTTGCTAAAAGAAGCCCTCTTAGAGCCCAGGGGGCGGAAAGAGTATAAAAAAAAAGACCTAAAGAGCAACTCAACATTATCACTATTAAATTTTCTTGTTAGAATGTAATGAAAACCAGCTTTCGATAAGTAGAGAATACAAGCTACAGTAGAAAGAGCAGTCAGTTTTACAGCATTATATGTTTCCATTTATAAAAATTCCACTGTTTGATCAACACACGACTTTCCATTTTTCTAAATATGAAAGGAAATCATTTTCAAGCCACCACAGGCATTGATCATCTGTGGCAAAAAATGGCATTAAATCCGGATTTCTGGAATGTATGTAGAAATTTGAGTTAGAAACATTATGTAACGTCTACCATTTGTACATTATTTTCTGAATTTAATTCTTGCTCCAGAATCTTCAAATATGCTTTCTTGTAAGATTTCGGACAGGCTTTATTACTTCATTTGATTGTAATTTTAAAAGGTGTAAATATTTTGATGAAATTTCGCCTTCCTCGTTTTTCAACTTTCGATTGGGAGATAATAAATTTGAATGCAAATTTTTAATAATATGACTTGAATCAAAACTTAAAAATAATTGTCGTTCCCTATCTATGGGATGCGGTACAACCGGTTTCATGTGACCACCAATTAGTAAATGAAATGTTGTGCAATTTACACTGAAGTTGTCTGTGACAATTCTGGCAACAACAAAAAAAAAAAAAAAAACAAATTTTTTCTACTTTAACAAGAATTTTTAAAGTCAAAGTATACTGCTGTTTTTCTGTTAATTTATTTGTGAAAAAAATATGCTGCTGGAATTCTCAGTTTTGTATTTAGTCCAGTAGTTTAGGATGTCCAATTTCATTTATATTTATCTCACTCATGTCAATATTACCCACGAAGCAGTCAAGACGTTTCTGATAAGTCAATGAAGGTTAATTTTCATCTGTTACTAAATGACACTGTCTTTTATATTGATTTTAACTCTGCTGCTTCTTTTGCCAAATACTTTTTCATCAATGTTGTCATATCCACTTCTCCCGAACAATATCCTACATAACTTTTTAGCGTTATAGGATGTAGCAAATTTAATACAGTACTGTATATTTGATTTTCTTATATGGTTACAGCCACTTGGAGCTGCGGATTGCCAAATAATACAATGACGTAAGACGGACTCCGACCATTACATTTTGGCTTTTTAAAGTGTTTCAATTGAGCCATTAAGAATTCAGCAAAATAATGCTAAACAGTTTTTTTGACACAAAAGATTCAGTAACCTTAGCATTACAAACTGTTGTCGGTGGTCCTGATATGCTATCTGGGTATGAGCTACATTTCGTCCAGAATGCTGTTAAAATTTTAAAACTATTTTTAAGCATTACTAATAAAATTTCTTCAGAAAGCACTACTGTAATCAGTAAGATCATTCCAATTTTGAATTTGTTGTCTAATGTATTCGATTGAAATTTTTTCTGAGACTCAAATTGGAAAATTGTTGATCCAAAGTGTTTATAAAAATTTGGATTACAGATTGTGGCAACATGCTAGATCCACGATTTAATTATTTCGCGTATTCCCGGTTAGGAATCGCTGCTTTAGAATGAGACAATTAAGGCAATACAGTAGAGCGTCGTTTATCCGAATAAATTGGGGAACTGGGGTTGTTCGGATAACCGATTATGTACGAAAAAATATATTAACCTATCCGATGTTGAAATTTTTCTTCGTTGCGTGTCGCTTCGTGTTGAATTTTCGTCGATTTTAAGCCTAACGAAAATTTTTATAATAATAATCGAGGCTATTGTATCGTTAAAAATTATTTCTTTATTTTGTACAAACAAAATATATTGAAAAATATAAAAACAAAAAATTATACTTTAGAAGTTAATCTAGTATAAAAAACGTTCGATTCAGCACGACACAGTCCGACTGTAAAGCTTTCGGATAACCGACGTTTCGGTTAACCTGCTTTCGGATAAACGACGCTCTACTGTATTTCAAAGATAACACAGTAAAATTAAACAAAAACACGCATTAAAACTGTACTCAAAAGGAAAAGGGGAGGACAATACGGTTAAATATAGGACGGTTGGCAACTAGTACAGTATTAATTAATTAGCGAGTTTTTAAGCGAAAATTATAGAGATGTCATTTCCATTTATTAAGTGCGTAATGTAACAGTAATATCGCTTCCTCTATAAAAAGCACATTCCCGAGAAAACGAAGATTAACGTTTCTTTGCAAACACCTATAGAACATTTCGGATACGTATTAGGATAGCAGCTTGCCGCCCTGGAGAATGGAATCGAACCCGGACAGATCGAGAAATCCCATGATTTTTTCGGGGAGTAATCGCGGGAATATAAAATATAAATAATTATAATGACGTTGGCTTATTTACACGAAAATAATAAACTTATTATTGTTCGATATTGTTTTCTAATAATCGCGTTCTTAAAAAGGCTTTTTTTTCGGCGTTGGAACATCTTTTATTCTATTCTTGAGAATTATAAATTTGAAATTTTATTCAGAAAAAGTGTAATCCATGGAAAACTCAAATCGAATGTCGGCCGAAATTGATAAAACACGACAGGACTGTCCACACTCATCCCCTCTGAACATCTTATGGAAAATAATGAACGAAGATTTAATGTGCGATTCTGTCTTAAAGACAGAAGACGGAGGGGAATTTCATGTTCATCGAATAGTATTAGTCACCTGCAGTCCGTATTTCGAAGCGTTATATACGGATCGGATTAACAATATCCAAAGAAAAGAAATCACAATTCCACGCGTAACGTCCAAGATGCTGCAGCACATAATACAATTCGCCTATACGAGAAA
Source organism: Centruroides vittatus (assembly GCF_030686945.1). NCBI lineage: Eukaryota > Metazoa > Arthropoda > Arachnida > Scorpiones > Buthidae > Centruroides > Centruroides vittatus. Next base: position 125,739 of record NW_027121740.1, read on the forward strand.
CAACGATATATCGATGAACAACGTGCACCAATTAATTTCGGTGGCCCATAAATTTATAGTCACCAAAATGTTAAAGAATTGCTGGGATTTTCTGCTTAATCACATCAACAAAAAAAACTGCATCGGTATATGGAAGTTGTTCAGGTCATACAACTGCGGAGAGATGGAAGCGAAAGCTTTTAAGTGCGTATACAGTATTAATTAATTCTTTCTAAATCATTCTTATAGTGTTACCAGGTTACAATAACGTTTTCGCTTCCCTTAATAGATTTATATTAATCAACTTTACGAAAGTTGCTAGAGAAGATCAGTATCTAACACTATCCGTGGACGAAGTGATAGAGATCGTAAGTCACGAGGAACTGAACGTCAAAGTGGAAGATTTCGTTTGGGAAATGGTTCTGCGTTGGGTCGAACACGATAAAAACGGCCGTTTGACGTACATTAGCAGGCTAATACTGCACGTGCGCTTGGGTTTGATGAATCCGGATTACTTTTTAGAAAACGTCAAACTGAACAAATACGTTTGTAACGATTCAAACTGCTGCTCTGTTATCATCGAAGCCAACCGATGCTTATTTGATTTGGATGCAAAGATGCCGGAAGGAAACTGTATCAAATGTGAATTGCAGAAGACACCCAGATTACCACATGGGGTCGTCTTTGCTATTGGTGGTTGGAGAGACCAAAACGCTATAAATCTAATCGAAACTTACGACATTAAAACGGATAGCTGGATGATTGTGAGTATCTATTGTTTACTTATCTACTATATAAAGCTGAAAAATGGGCATTTTCTTTCTTTCTTTCTGTCACGATATGTCAAAAACGACACTAGGGGGCGCCCCAAGCTATTATTTAAATTAACATTATCCACGTTTCCGTTATTCAACGTAGCGCTTGCTATCCGCTAGCGGATATGTGAAATATTTAACTTCCTGCTGACGTGTTAGATGGAAAACAACAGCTAGCACTCCGCTAATAAAAATGGATCGCGTTTTCACAGCATCTATTATAAATGTTTAGAGTATTTGTTCGGAATCTGTTATAAATCACAATTCCAGCTTTTTCAAAAATGACTACGATGAGCCACAATACTCGTCTTTAATAGCCACAATTGATTCCAACGAGGAACATCGGGAAGATAGGTCCAAAATATCTGGCTATGTTCATGACATCGTGCCTAAATACAGTGACGATATTTTCAAGCAAGCCTAGGTCAACTGCGCTGAATGATGTCTGGAGTTCTTTAAAATAAATTTTGATATTGGTTGCTGTTTCTAATGAAAATATGAAACATTTACTAGTTTTAAAACAAAATTATACTCGGTAAATAATTAATTACTTTCATTCACAAGATCTTTAACAAGCAATAGTGATAAATTAGAAAGGTACACAAAACAATGTGCTGTGAGTACAAATATGCCGTAGATTGCATTATAAAATATAGATAATAAAAAATGAAATATATATATAATGGTTTTGCTGAAAGTTTCGACATGTGGGTTATATAATGCTAATTATTATATTATTACTTGATATCTAAAATCAAGACACAAATAATATAACTAAGAAATTCGTATCTGACATACGAAGACGAAAAGACAATTACGCCTGTCAGTCTTTCAGATAGGAAAAAGTTAAAAATGTTTACTTTTAGCTGTTCGTAAACTGTCATAAGTTATTTCATCCATATTTAAAAAGAAAATTTTCATCTTCCAGTTCAATTAAAACCTACGAACGTGGCGCCGCAATACTTCGTTCGTTGTCTTAGCAAACAGCTGGCGCTCCTCAACCTCGCTAATGAAATTTTGTAAGCGTTTTGAGATGGCGCTGCAAATCGCCATCGAGCTAAAATATGGAACGAGTTTTTATCACTGCGCTGACGTCTCACCGAATAACGGAAAATGTGGTATAAATTATTTTATATTTTTACAGTATAATATTCAGTATATTATTATTTTTATTTGTAATTTAGTATGCCCCGATGCCTGCATCAGACCTTTCGACTTGTACAGTACAGTATAATAATCATGCAGTGCTTACATAGTATAATTATAGTGTTTACTGTATAATTGTTATAAAAACAAGGGATTAAATATGCCTTATTTCTGTTCGAGAGAATTAATGTAACGATTAAATGAGCCTTCCTGTTTTAAACGATTCATTTCTTTATTTCCGAAGAAAGAAACAACAAAATTTTGTATTGCTGTAAAAGATTTCAGGATAATGATGTCATAGTCTATATAAATAAAAATGTAATGTTCGTTTGTTCCTAATAGCTAATCTCCGAAAGTTCTTCACCAATTCCTTTGAAATTTTCACACAACGTTGCATTCGAATACGGGCGTTTTTATATAATATAGATGTCGAAATTCCCCCGGAGGAAGAGGAACAGGATTAAGGCTTACCGTGAAGAACTCGGCTTCTGTTATACTATTTTAGATGCGGTTTTTTGCGTGTTTGATTGTGTTTTAATAGGATACGTCAACAGAATATACACTAAAAAGGGATTTTTCGAAATCCCCCTGCGGGGAAAGTGTTATACATTTATAATAGACACATTTTGAGCCGCAGCAACGCGTGGCTGGGTCCGCTAGTTTTGTAATATAAAAAATATTAAAACGAAATTTAATTAATGCTTTCATAGTTACCCACAAAATATCAAGTTAGTCCAAGAGCGTACCACAAATGTGCAGTTGTAGGTTACAAAATCTACATTTTAGGCGGCTTCAATGGTACAGAGTTCTTTAATACTTGCTACTGTTTTGATACTTCCGTGTCAACATGGATGGAGATTGCTCCGATGTATTCAAAAAGGTTAATATTTACTTTCTTAACATAGAAAACATAGGTTATGTAGAGACTATAGAGGAATTTATTCTTATTTTTATTATATACCGTACATGTATATATTTTTAGGTGTTACGTTAATGTAGCCGTTACAGGCAACATTATTTATGCCTTGGGCGGATTCGATGGAATCGCCAGATTAAACTCGGCGGAGAAATATAATTGTGACACAAATCAAGTAATTATAATAAAATAGTTTTTACTTTATGGAATTTCACCAACTTTAGAATTATATTTTTTGATTTCTCCCTTTAAGTGGCGGATGATCGCTTCCATGAATTTCGAAAGAAGTGATGCGTGTGCTACAAATCTAGATGGATGCATCTATGTTGTAGGTGGTTATAATGGCCATGATTTCTTGAATTCGGTCGAATTTTACAATCCCGAAACGAATCAATGGACTGTGATTTCCTCCATGAGTACCTTTCGTAGCGGGGTTTCATGCACAAATCATAACGGAATTCTCTACGTTTTTGGAGGTTTCGACGGAAATTCTAGACTTTCTACTGGACAAAAATACAACCCTAAAACTAAAGAATGGTATCCTCTTTCGGATATGAAAACACCTAGAAGCAATTTTGCCGTTGTTGTAAGTACATTTTCTTTCCGTTGATTTATGTATATAATATACATATATGCGTATATGGTGTATATATATATGTTACCGGCCAAACTCGATTTCAGGCCAAACTAGTTTGTCCTAGGCCGAACTGATTTAGAATTATTATTCAAGTATATTAATGGTTAAAACAAAATTAAAAGGCAATCAATTAGATTAACAATATTTATTCAAACATAGTCTACTTAATCATAAAAAACGGGGTTAATGTTACTCTAGGTATCGAAGGTGGCGGCTCGTCTCCGATTCCAGCAACCAGAAGACAGGGAACAGTGGGGACTGTTCCCTGTCTTCTGATCGCTGGAATCGGAGACGAGCCATCATCTTCGTACCTAGGGTAACATTAACCAAAAACGGTATTGATTAGAAGTGACACAACACTTGTACAAAACTATAAAATAAAAACAAGATAATCAGTACTTATCAGTTTGTATTTTTTTATTAAGCCATGCACTTTTAAAAGTAATTAACTTTCGAAAATATTTTCAAAAATTCAAACGAAATAATAAAAATAACTTTTAGAGTCAAATTAAAATTAACAATGAACTTATTTGTGCTTCTTAGTGTAACATATAAAATATTTTATCTTTTATTTATTTTTACAGGGTGTACAGTGGTGGCATTTCGAATTACACAAAATCATTTTTTTTACACTGGCACCTATTTATAGTACATAAATCAGTTCGGCCTAGGACAAACTAGTTTGGCCTGAAATCGGGTTTGGCCGGTAACATATATATTGATACACAATTATTTTCTTTTTGGTAGGTTTTAGAAGATGTAATATTTGTTCTGGGTGGTTTCAACGGCACTACAACAATTTCTAGCGTGGAGTGCTACGACATAAAAAAAGATCGATGGACTCGAGCTGAAAAAATGCGCATTTCAAGATCTGCTTTAACAGCTTGTGTAGTAACAAATCTTCCCAATAAAAGAGACTATATTTCGAGAATAGAAGCCTGATCTCTGAATTCTGGCCGCTAAATTCAAGATTATTAATCAAAATTTATTTCCTTCGCACTTCATTTGTTTATAAATAAATTTAAAATAAAATTAAGAATGCTTTTAAAATGTTTTTAAGTATATGCAAATCATTATTTCTTTATACTTGTTATCTAAGGCAGGGGGTTCTGAAAGTTCTTCACTTGCGTGGCTTTTAAAGCTGCTTCGATATTCGCTATTCCTCTTTCAACTCGTATGAACAGAATATTTCAATATTAATAGGAATATAAGAACAGAAACAATAAATTTTACTGTTTAAATAGAAATACAGTATACGCAATTAATTGCGTATGTTTTTATTTAAAATGGTAAAAGTTCTTTGGGCACACCAGTTTGCTCACCATTGTCTCAAAATGTGAGTTTGGTTTATTTGGCTACACGTGGGCGATCTGTCGAGAGGAGATGCTTCCCGGCAAGACTTTTATGGGAAATTGGCCCCTATTTAGACGTTACTAACGTGAAGAAAACCCGGAAAACTCTACGTGGCAAACCTGTTGGAAAGGCTCGAACCCATGACCAGTGTTCAGTGGTTTTACGCATTCGGCCACTGTGGGCACTTAAACTGGTCAGTTTGCTAAACTATTCCTTAAAAACATCATCTTTTAATAATCTCATTAAAAAAACCTCTTTTTTTTATTCTTCCCATGCTGCGGCACTAAGAGGTCCCTTTCTCCGTCTCTATCGTGGGTTCAGTCAGGCGCCACAATGAGGGCGGAACCTGACATATCCAGGTCGAACTACTACTGAAAAATTTCTTGGGATTTACCCGGATTCGATTCCATGTTCCCAAGAGAGGTAGCTTGATGCTTTTCACGCCTCGGCATCCAGCTATCATCCTGGGGATACGCGACCGAATCCGGGCGAGCAACATCCCAGGAAATTTTCAGTAGTCGTTTGACCCTCATCGCCTGTTGGCCCACCCGCTGAAGCCACGATTAATATGAAAAAGTCCTTACTGCCCACACTGCGGAAAGAGCAAATAAAAAACAAACTGTGAGTTTACGATATTCGTTTTTCGACTGAATTTATCCGTTATATTCTTCAAAGCAGTGGCTTAAACTCCAGAAAAATTGTAATATTCATATTTTCCTTTAAAATGCTAAAAAACTTAATGAAATCTTTTGGAAGAAACATCAAAGACTTATTAATTATTGATGCAGTAATGAATTAATCACTCGCATCTCATTTTATTCAAACTATTCTCTAATTGGCAAACATATTCCATATTCATTTGCATAATCGAATGTAGTAAGAGGGTTAGAAGGGTTTACACATTTCAAATTCCGACCACACTTGCCGTACATATTCCAAATTCCTCCGCACCTTTCTCCAATATCCTGCATATATAATAAATTATCGTTAATATACTTAAATAAAATTATAGATTTAGCGCCACCGATCTAATGTTACTGATTTAATGCCAGTAAAATGGCATTAAATCAAATCGTTAACTAAACGTAGCGAAACCTATATAGCGTCCACTTGTTGCATACTGTAGCGTGTGTTTGAGCATGATCCCCAAAAATCCATGGGGGTTTTCGATCCCAGGAATTTTCGGGAGTATGTCTGACTCCATCCGTTACCCTACCCGACCATTGTGGATCTGGATTAACCCATAATGGGCCTGGGGGAAAAGTTCTCTTAATGCCCACAGAGCTGAGTTTAAAAAACCTCAGGGATCCGTTCCCTGGTTCCCCAGAACGGTACGCTGACACAGCGCCGTAACTAGCCTTTTATGCGCCCGGTGCGAGCATCTGTAACTACGCCCCAAAACTTGGTCCAGGTCATTTCTGCTCCCCCCAGGGTCTACGCCCTGTGCCTGGGCACCACCCTAGTTACGGCACTGCGCTGACATCTTAACAACTATGCTGATTTTTTTCTATAGAAATTATATATTGAATTTAACTCTACTTTGCAGGTACTTTCCTCTTTTCTCGTGTCTATCGTGGATTCTACCATAAATGATTAGGTGGTAAGGAACAAGGCCAACATACAGTGCCATAACTAGGCAGGTGCAACAGGTGCACCCGCACAGGGCTCACTTGGAAGGGGGCCCAAAATACATGTATTTGTTTTATTATTTCCTCAAACCTAATTAATCAAGGGGCCTAAATGCAAATTCTTGCACAGGGCACAAGAATGGCTAGTTACAGCACTGCCAACATATGCAGATTAACTCACCCATGACATTTCTGACCTCTCTAGAGACATGGCCGTATAGCCAAGCTGTTAGGGTGGCGGCTTACTGCTCTGTGGAACCCGAAATCGAATCCGAACGAGTCAGTAAAATCCTAGAAATTTTCAGAGTGGTACATCCGGATATATCGAGCACCATCCCTCACCACCCGGCTGCCCACTGTGAGCCTGGCCGAACCCATATTGGTTTTTAAAAAGACCCTCTGAGTGCCTTTAGGGCCGAGATAGTTTTTAAAAAAGACATCTCAACAGAGAAAGTGATCTCTTGGGTCCATTTATATCTCTTTAGAAGATTCGAACTAGTTTTCTAGAAAAGCATGAGTCATGTTTAACGTTCACCCTTGAATATTATAAAATATTAATTCACATTAATAAAAATTATCTTACCTTAGCACATATTACGCAACACTCGCAAACGTCACGAGTCAAACCTGCAGGACAATCTTCTTCTGTTTTCTTTTCGCACGTATTTTGGTCGCAAGCCAGACAGGTTAAAGCTGATATCGTGCTTTATAAAAAGCGAAGAAAAATTTAATAGAATTCAAAAACCCGATCAAAATACAAATTAATTTATAAACAGTCCTTACTTTTCCATACAAAATAACACGCATAATGTGAAAACAAAATACATATTCATTCTGTAAAAATACACATGCATTTATAAAACCGATATATTTAAAGAGAGAACAAGATGAAGACAGTTTACTCACTTTTACTTTGTTTTTTATGTATAATGATGAATACGTGTAAATTTCTCCAGTTTTATTCTAATCTATATCCTGTTTTCTCAAAATAAATTGCATCATACACGTTATCTTTAACAAAAGATAATTTAATATTTTGTACAAATAAGCAATTTAATCGTAAAAAGTCGCAATAATATATTAATATTATTGCAACAAAAGACTGAAATTCTTTGAACGTACGGTACTAATTACAGATTACTTTATTTCCTGTTACATTGGGCAATAAACTGCATTTAAATAAATTTCTGAGAAGGAAATTTCAGCATTTTAATTTATATCAATGCTATTTGCATCCGCAGTTTTTTAACGAGAGTTAAATTTATGAGACTAAACTACTCTGAATTAATTATGAGATTACCTTATAAATTTATATTATACGAGTATTATACTATAAACTAGGTAATATACGCGGTAACAGTCAAAAGAAGTTGGATTTTTTTTCTGTATGGATGTGTGTAAGTCCCTGACTTACCCACTTGCAGAATTTATAGGGCTGCATCACGTCATTTCGGTTCAAAAATTTTTTCAAGAACAGAGTTAGGGCTGTTTCACACTATGACCGATTGGAGCGACTGGTCCAACCCGACCGATCCTATAATCGGACCGACTAGTAGTAGAAGCATTCACATTGAGTACGATTATATGTCGGTGGCCGATTCGTAAGGACCAATCGGAACGGGTGTTAAAAATCCTTTTTAAGTTTTTCTAATTTTTAAAAATATTTTTGTAATCTACCTGATTTAAACTTTGCAGATATGATCTTACTTCATTAATAAATTCTTCCGAAAAGTCTATCGACGTAATAAGAAAAGATGGTAATATTTAATGTTTTTTAATATAGGCTTATATATTAGTCATATGTATTCCCATAGAGAATTTAAGCAATTATGAAAAAATAAGGTACAAGGAAACATTTAAATAAATTAGAAAAATATATATAATGTAAAGCTATATTTGAGTGATTGGATAGTTTTCATATATCCAAAGACTGATTAGTTGTAGCTTCGACGCTCTCATTGGCTGTAGCTCACCGACTGCTCCGACCCAACTACAAATATTTAAACTATGCTGACCAGTCACACGACGCACCCTCGTAACCTAGCCCATTGCCTAAGGGGAGTGCCTTCCTGGGTACGTCAGACTGAAGATGACGCATTACTCTACTATTATCAGGAACAGTATGATGTACAGGGACAAGACTACTAAAATCGAGATCATGTATTTTACATTAAATTGGAAATATGATTAATTAAAAAGTGCAGCTCAGCATTGTGACGATGTCACAATAATTTAAGCTCGAAGTTACTAATTGTGACATTAGAGAGGTTGAGGCGCACGTATTCAGCCCAAAACGTGAACGGTGGACGGACGAACACCGCCATCTGGCAATTCTATATGGTCGATAATGGCGAGTAGAAGATCGGTTAAAACCATTCAAAAAATCCCATTGAGAAACTAGGTAGAAGAGCAAACAATTTACACTTGTATTTCTCAACAGGATTTTTTTGACTTTCGAATAATCTGAACTCATATAACCAAGATACTAGCAGAAATTTTATGCTATGTCTTGTTACATTCCTGTGTAAGGTCGCCGACAAGTGGGGATAAGTTAATCCCGTGTTAGGATGAACCTAAGGGACGTTTGCATGTGGGTGTGGCGGATGGGGATGGGCATAAGGAGGCAAATGATGACAAGTGTTTTACATAAGGAAACCCGTTTATTGGATAACATATATGCTTATATCTACAATTGACAGTCCATTTCTCTACAGTCCTTCGGAGTGGCGAGGATTTCCCTTCCGTCGAAGCCCCGGGGCAGACGAGATGAGATCGCTGGACAGATGCTCGCAGAGGTGCTGAGGCGTCCTACGTTGTTGGCGGCGACACAACACAGATCACGACTCTTTGCGGGATGCGGAGGAGACTCTCCCCGACCTTGGAGATTCCGATTTTTATAGTTTTTCGCTCGCTATTCCAATTTCCGATTTGCCCCTCATCCCTAGTTCGGTGAAATACATAATATCTGCAATGGGAATTTCACCTCTCTATCGTAACACATAGGCAATTTGAATTAGTGTAGAAATCACCTAGGATACTTTCCGAAAATGTACTGTACATAACTAAATCATTTGAACGACATAAATGCCAAATTGTTCACCTCTTCAACATCAATAGTATGAGACGGTGCTAATATATTTCATAGCAGACTTTAGACTATAGTGATATACTTTGCACTGCTCACTTAAGTAAATTAAATCATCAAAACCACCTGCACCACATAGGTGCCTTATCTAACATAGTCAAACTTTTTCAATAGTTGACAGGAATATCAACTATTTTATGACTATCAACTATTGGAAAAGTTTCGGGATAATAATATAGCGGCTACGTCCGCATGAATGTATGCAACCCTTGCAAAGCAAGATGCGAAGCAAGGTTATTGAATAAAGTTGGAGTACCAACCTCCTGACGAACTGTTAGGAAGGATGGACTGCTCCATTTAAGAAGAAGTATGGCCCCTCATCCCCTTTCCCGTTTTCCGATTGGTCTTTCCTTTGTTTCTAGGCGAAACTCGGGACGATCCGGGTCATGGGAAAGGTCCGATTCGGAGTGTCCATCTGGCGCCTTTTTGACCATTGTGTTCGGAGATTGTTGATAAATTTACAAGACTCGAACTCATAATTTAGCCCGTTAATTGCGATTTCTGTCATCTAGGAACTTTTACGATTCAAGCGCGATGTTTTTCTATCTATTAAACTGTTCCTCCCTTCCGAAGTTGTCTTCTTAGATCGACTATTTATGAGCACTCGAGTCAGAATTTCGCCTATTTATGAGCTTTTGTGTCATAATTCTATTTATTTATGGACTTTCGTATCAGAATTCTACCCTTCCGTTTGACATAGACGGATCGTTTTTAACACGTGTTTTGGCACGTGTTCCGACACTCGTTGTTTACGTTTTGCGTCGCGATGTCTAGATCAAGAGTTTTTTTCTTTTTCTCTTCCTCTCTTTTTCTATATAATCTATTGTTATAATTTAAACACACCCGTAACTTCAATGCCGTCGGGAAGGTTGTTTTCTAAGGCCGGGTTTATTATTAATAAAAAAAACGAGCAAGTCTGAGCCCAAAGAACATACGAAAACTATTAATATTAAGTTCTACGAATTTTGGAGATATTTATAAATTAGCAGTTTAATTTGTTCCTTTTGTAAGAGCTGCTTATACTCATGTATAGTACCTATTGCAATAACAAGTGTCAACAAAACTTTAAGTCGAATTAACTTTCGTTTTCCTTTTATTTCTGACGTAACAGGAAAAAACTGAAAATTTAAATAAACATCGATGCTTTTTACCATCGATCATCATTATTTACTGGTTAATGTTACCCTAGGTATACAAAATGGCGGCTCGTCTCTGACTCCAGCATACAGGAGCGAGGAAACAATGGAAACGCACTTTTCTAAACCTAACCTATTCTAATAAATTATCATAATTATTAGCAACTAAATTATTAGAATACGTTAGGTTTAGAAAACGTGTGTGCCTACTATTTCTTTTACTACTACTTCTGTGTTCTGGAGTCAGAGACGAGCCGCCATTTTGTATACCTAGGGTAACATTAACCTATTTACTATTTTCGTTACGTATTTTCTGATCTTAGATTTATTATGAAGGCCTTCGTAAAGGCCACAAAAATTGCCTCAGCAGTCTTACAAAGACCTCAGAGCGGGATATTGGTTAAAGTTTTCAAATAGCAATAATCGCACCTCAGTTGACCTTCATCGGTAACGATATCGCCTCTGCACAAAGATACCCTTTCTCTTTCTTTCTCTCTCACCTCATATAAATGCTGTAGTCGATGTCACTGGTGTGTGACCTTTAAACGTTCGCTTCATTGTCTTTTTCTATAATACTTTTTAAATTTGTTGAAATTATTAACATTATGCTTACATTTGCCATTGCGGTTTATAACAGTTTAAGTCTTATTTGTTAATTTTGAAATATTAATACAATGAATGACGTTTAAAAGGAAAGTGGAATCGTCTTCGCTCGAAAAGAACGGAACGGGATAGAAAATCGAAAGGATCCTTTGATCAAGTCAAAGTTTAATTAAGCGTAAACATTAACGTTGTTTTTTTTCTCGCAATTTAAGTAAAAATTGAATGTATTAAAATCGTCGTTTCGAGCATAGACGTATTCGGAGAGGGGGTAGACGCAGTCGATTCTTACCCAAAAATTTAAAATAAATCATTATTTACTTGTGTGATTTTTCCAGTAAAGATGGGTGTACTATAGATTACTCTCTATGGAATTTCAGGACTTTGATTATATATTTCAACTCAGGGGACCGAGTCGAGTTCAACGGTACCCTATTTTTGGACCAGAGACGAAAAATAAAAAAGTTATCATACTTTTTTCCGGCGATGGCGCGATGATAGGGAGTCGCGTCGCTCTCCGCTAAGTCGGCCTCGCTATCGCGATCGGGAGTCGCGTGCTTGCCGTTAAAATTGCCTTTAGTAGACGTTTCCCCCTTTTTTTACTTTGTTCAAGAACTACCGTGAATCGATCACTAGTTTAGCACATGGCGGCGTGTGGTGGCTCCCGTACGAGAGATCAGTCGGGAGCACGAACAGTGGGAACGGCCGCCATGTTTGCGATCGCGCGATGATCGGAAGTCGCGTCGCTCTCTCCGCTCTCGTATCGCGTGTTTACCCTCCGGAAGATGACCGTAGTCCGACGTCATGGTTTGCAGACTTTACCGCAAGATGGCAATACTAGCAACTACGATGCCGTCTGCAAGAGAGCATTAAAAAAGTATGGTAACTTAAATAGTGTGATAACTTTTTTATTTTTCGTCTCCGGTCCAAAAATAGGGTACCGTTGAACTCGACTCGGTCTCCTGAGTTCAAATATATAATCAAAGTCCTGAAATTTCATAGGGAGTAATCTATAGTACACCCGTAAAGATAAATAAATCAAACATTAGTTATACGCGTATAAGTCTTTTTGGATTTACGTATAAACAGAATTTTATGCACAAATCTATTTCTAATGTTCTTCATATATCACCGTCAAAAATCTATCCAGTACAATCAATTCTGTTTGATAAGTATTATTGTGAATGTAGTGAAATAGAATGTAGTGGTGATGTTGCATCATGCTAAGAATGTATTGAGCCTCACACAGAAACCACAAGTACTCAAATACATAATGATATAGAACAAATTAATCGTTTTAAGAGAGAAATACCATTACATCCAGCTAAATATAACATACTGAAAACGAAAACAACCAAACTAGAAAATAAAAATAATGTATTAAAAATGCAACTATAAGAACTTAAAGATATATGTAATGAAACAAATATCAAAGATATCGTGTCCTTTTCTCGAACTGATGACATTTTGCAGAATTCTTAATGGCTCAATTGAAACACTTTAAAAAGCCAAAATGTAATGGTCGGAGTCCGTCTTACGTCATTGTATTATTTGGCAATCCGCAGCTCCAAATGGCTGTAACCATATAAGAAAATCAAATATACAGCACTGTATTAAATTTGCTACATCCTATAACGCTAAAAAGATATGTAGGATATTGTTCGGGAGAAGTGGATATGACAACATTGATGAAAAAGTATTTGGCAAAAGAAGCAGCAGAGTTAAAATCAATATAAAAGACAGTGTCATTTAGTAACAGATGAAAATTAACCTTCATTGACTTATCAGAAACGTCTTGACTGCTTCGTGGGTAACATTGACATGAGTGAGATAAATATAAATGAAATTGGACATCCTAAACTACTGGACTAAATACAAAACTGAGAATTCCAGCAGCATATTTTTTTCACAAATAAATTAACAGAAAAACAGCAGTATACTTTGACTTTAAAAATTCTTGTTAAAGTAGAAAAAATTTTTTTTTTTTTTTTGTTGTTGCCAGAATTGTCACAGACAACTTCAGTGTAAATTGCACAACATTTCATTTACTAATTGGTGGTCACATGAAACCGGTTGTACCGCATCCCATAGATAGGGAACGACAATTATTTTAAAGTTTTGATTCAAGTCATATTATTAAAATTTTGCATTCAAATTTATTATCTCCGAATCGAAAGTTGAAAAACGAGGAAGGCGAAATTTCATCAAAATATTTACACCTTTTAAAATTACAATCAAATGAAGTAATAAAGCCTGTCCAAAATCTTACAAGAAAGCATATTTGAAGATTCTGGAGCAAGAATTAAATTCAGAAAATAATGTACAAATGGTAGACGTTACATAATGTTTCTAACTCAAATTTCTACATACATTCCAGAAACTCTGATGTAATGCCATTTTTTGCCACAGATGATCAATGCCTATTGTGGCTTGAAAATGATTTTCTTTCATATTTAGAAAAATGGAAAGTCGTGTGTTGATCAAACAGTGGAATTTTTATAAATGGAAACATATAATGCTGTAAAACTGACTGCTCTTTCGACTGTAGCATGTATTCACTACTTATCGAAAGCTAGTTTTCATTACATTCTAACAAGAAAATTTAATAGTGATGATATTGAGTTGCTCTTTGGGTTTTTTTTATACTCTTCCGCCCTGTGGGCTCTAAGAGGGCTTCTTTTAGCAAGCCATTACGGGTCAGGCCAGGCCTACAATGGGGCGGCCGGATGGTGAGGGACGGGGACCGACATATCCGGACGGACCACCCCCGAAAAATTCCTGGGGATTTTTCGACCGGTCCGAATTCGATCCCTGGTCCCCCAGGGCGGCAGGCTGCTAACCTTGACCGCTCGGCCATCCGGCCGCTTCCACAATGGGCTTCAAGTTCAGTTCAAGTTCATTCTTTATTGCCGTACAAAGGTACAAGCCCGGTACCACGTAAGCACAACCGGTCCACAATGGGGCTTCATTCATTCATTTATTTTATTTAACACACATAAAATACAGTGCATGCTTGGTACCGCTGGGCACAACCAAGTAAATACAATAAGTACATCAAAATATGAGTAATAACAGTAATAATACCAATATTAAAATTCAAATGATACACTAAAAGTGAATAAAATGCAATATATAATAATAGTGATACAAATATTAAAATACAGAGTGTTACTATAAGAGTAAAAGAAATATAACATATAATAATCAGAGTATAGTAAATAAAATAAGTATGAAAATAATAATACAACAATAAAGATACATAATGATACATAAATAAGAAATTAGATACAATAAATCAGAATACAGGGAATAATAATAGCAATACAAAATACTAAAAAGCAAAATGAAAACATTAAGAGAAAATAAGATACGATAACACAAAATATAAGTAATAATAACAATAATACAAATACAAATAGTTCAACAAATGGTTAGGCACTATGGCCAAAGGCAGAAGGAGCGGTGCAGATGCTATCTATAGTTTGGCACAGTAGTGGTTTTAAAGTATGCACTGATGAGGTCTATGAAGACTTTATGGATATCCTCATTACCTAGGAGGTGGCTAAGGCAGGGTGGCCAGCTGTGGCCATGCTGCATGATGACAGTTTTAAGGTGTTGGCGTTGCAGGTCCAGCATAGGACAGTCCAGGATGTAGTGCCTGCTGCCATCGACCACACCACAAAGAGCACAGTGGGAGCTAGCCGCACCAGTAAACCGTGCCAGGCAAGAGTTGAACCCGCCGTGGTTTGTAAGAAATTGAGTCAGATTATGATTTGGTCTGTACCACTTGTAGCTGTAAAAGTTCTTGATGTTGGTAACAAAATTATGAGTGATGGAGTGGAGACAACCATCCCATTCAAGCTGCCATGTGTGAATCAAGTTCTGCCAAAGAATGCTTTTTAGGGTGTGAATATTAAAACTATCATAAGAAATGGGAAGATCACTGTCTACAGAGGCAACCTTAGCCAGGGCATCAGCCCTCTCGTTGCCCTCAGTATCTTGGTGAGCACGGGTCCAATAGATATGGTAGTTATTTGTGGAGTTAGTGATAGTGTTGAGAATAGAGTTAGCGATGGGATGATAATTGTGGTTCTGCAGAAGGGTGATGGAGGGAGCACTATCAGTGATTATTGCAATGTTCTTGTTGGAATAGTTATTGGCTGACCAGCTAGTAGACATGTGAATGGCATAGAGTTCAGCTTGAAACAAGTGCAGTGCTCACCCAACCTGTATTGCCCGGTATGGATTTCAATGTTGTTCGTGTAAGCTACATGGCTGCAGCCAACATGGTCATCAGTTTTGGAGCCGTCCGTGAAAATCTCGATGTCTGCGTGTACGGGCCTGATGAAGTTAATGACAGGACGTGAGGAAGGGTTTCGAGAAAGGCTGAGATGAAGGTTGCGCTCAAAATTGTCTGCATTGATGGTAATGTTACCGAGCACGACATTTTGCCCCCATTTAATATGCCAGACTTTGGAGTGAAAGTTTATCAGCAAGTCGATGGGAGGCTTTTTGGATAAAATCTGAAGGCTGGCATTTGGCGCGGTGCGGTAAGCCTTGGTTAGCTGGATGAGGGCACGACGCTGGGTCGCAATAAGCTTGCGTTTAAGGTGCACCTTGTGGGCAGCCCAACCCCAGCTGCCACAGGCATATGTGACTATCGGAACAAGGATCTGGTCATAGATGGTGTTCAGAGCTTCGGTTGAGAGCCTCCTCTTCCTCCTGGCCATGCCAGCAAAAGCATTGGATATGAGACCAATGCGCCCAGAAAGGTAAGAGATGTGGCATTCCAAGACAACCTATGGTCCAAGATGACACCTAGGTATCTAAGGGTAGTTTCCACTTTCAGGCTGTGCCCACCCATCTTTATGGTGGGGACCCGACGATACAGGTGTGGTTCTCCTGATTTGTTGAAGATGATACACTTCGTCTTGCTGGCGTTAAAGTTCAACTTATGTTGTTGTCCCCAATTGTAAATCTTGCTTAATATGTCATTTCCTCTTTTTTCAAGAATGGCACGGGTACGACCCCCAATGAAAACAAGGACGTCGTTGTATTCGAAACTTTCGAAACTTTCTTATAAATTCCCACTGTTGTCCGTCCGCTGTCTTAAACGAATTTCTTGTTATCAAGAAAAATAGGAACAAAGCTCTGAATGGGCCCCTTTTCGCCTACAAAATTGATTACAAGAGCTGTATATCCGTTAAAATATTTTGTTTGTGTTATAAAGGAGGCAATTTGACAATACCCACCTGCGTGCACGCACGGCATACCTAGCAGAACTTTTCTTGAGTCATTGACGTTTCGCAACATCTGAAATGAGTGTCACGTCATTAGGTTCTGATCACTTTCACGCTAAAAATGACGAATTACGGCATAGTTAACAATTAAGATAAGAAAAGAATTATAATGCATTAAGTAACATTTATAAACAAGTTGAAGATTTTTCGTATTTTAACTTAATGAAATTAATTTAGCAATGGATAAAACACTTAGCACTTGATAAAACGGATAGCACTTGAGGATAAAAACAACCAGTGGCGTAGCGTAGGGGGGCGGCAGGGGCGGTCCGCCCCGGGCGGCACTTTTAGGGGGCGGCATTTTTTCACAATAAATAATAATAATATCTTGTAAAAATTTGAACCATTTCATTTCATATTTTTGTCGCACCTACGAAATGAGCAGGGAATTTTTCATTACTTATTCTGTGACGATACTGGGGAATCCCCTTTCTTTAAATGAATGTATAATAATGACATCTTGCTCGTTGTAGCGACTGACAACACCGTGGGTGCATATACTTTTGGAATCAAACTGATCCAAGATCACTTCGATCGTTCAAATTGTGTATACAAAGAAACTACTGCGATCCGATCAATCTCTGTTTGCGTATACAAACGCCATCTAGGATCAACTGGATCGCGATCAAACTAATCCGAGCGGAGGGTAGGATCGTTTGAATCGGATAAAAGAGATTAAAGATGGCGGCTTCCATGGTTGAAGTTAAGCTTACAGTAAATAACGAAGAAATACGTTTAATTGTTGAGAAGAAAACTTATTTATAACTTATAAATGACAAGTAAAAGCATCATTATTAAAATATCCGATAAACTGAGATGAAAAAATAAGTATTTAGAAAAAATTTTGCTAGATTGTACAGCAAAAATGTATGGCGTGCACTTTCACCTTTTCTGCAAGTTTTATTTTTAATTTTGTAAAATTTTTATTTAAATTGTATTTTGTGGAAAACAATTTTATTCACAGAGTAATACGATTTAAAAATTCGTATGAATGAGCACAAACAATTTTATCAAATAAATGTAAGGTTTGCCGACTTTAAAGGGGATACAATTAATCCCGCGTCAGGATGAGCTTAAGGGAACTCGTGTATGTGGGCGGTTGCGAAGGAGGCAAATGATGACAAGTGTTTACATGCGGAAAACCGTTTATTTGGACGAATACATGCTTACATCGGTTAAGTTGATCCAAATCTCGGCGATCTTCTGAACGTGAGAGTTCGGCAGGTAGATCTATCCAGTCCCGGACGGACGAGAAGGTTTGCAGGACGATGGTGACGGGCGGTGGCACACTTAAAGTTCCGAGGGACGACACTGCACACTCTGGTTTAATCCTCAAGAGGCACGTCCGTCATTCCGAAAAACCTCTCTTTTGACCTTGAAGTCCCAGTTTTTATACGTTTTTCCCGTGTCCTGTCCACCTTGCGGATTGGTCCCTCGTCCCTTTCCTCGCTTCCCGATTGGCCTCCCCTTTGTTTCCAAGCGCAAAACGAGACCATGTCGGGTCGCGGGAAAGGTCCGATTCGAGGTGTCTATTTGACACCCTTTTTCGACTATGCTCCAAGATTGTTGATAGAACCACAACACCTGCACTCATAATTTAATCCGTTGTTTGTAATTGATGTCATTTTGGAATTCTAACGATC